>NC_135988.1:11459802-11544802 GCF_053455715.1 Rhinoraja longicauda
GGGATGAGATCGGGGTGGGAAAGGAGAAGTCGGGAATGGTTGATGTCACCACAGCAGTTGTAAATGAAGAGATCCGGAGAGGGTAGGAGGGTGGGCAGGGAGGAGGGGGGGGATGTTGGAGACGGGAAAAGAGGTCGTAACTGAGGAATCCATGCCAGAGGATCAATCCCAGAGGCGGCTGCCTGACCCGCTGGGCTCCCCCAGCACTCTGTGCTTCGTTCCTTGCGGGCGATGCTGGGGCTTGAACTCACAACCTTTTGGCACGGTGCCCTCACAGCTGCAGCTGGCACACTAGTGCCCCCGTTGCTTCCATAATGCCTGGTTTGTGATTGGAGGCCAGGTGCTCCACGCCTGCCCCAGTAGCCTTCAGACACATCAAGGCTGCACCTGTTACATGCTGCTAGCCAGCTGCGGACACACACACACACACACACACACGCACACGCGCACACACACACATACACGCACACACACACACACACACACACACACACACACACACACACACACACACACACACACACACACACACACACACGCACACACACACACACACACACACAGGCCATTTGACCTCCAATCGCTGTCTCGGGCCGATGGAGAAGTTTGCACTATGTGGAGAAATTGGCTGGACTGGGGGAATCTTTCAAACAGAAGCCTGAGGGGTGAGGTGTTGGAAGGAACTGCAGATGCTGGTTTAAACCGAAGATGGACACAAAAAGCTGGAGTAACTCAGCGGAACAGGCAGCATCCCTGGAGAGAAGGAATGGGTGATGTTTCGGGTCGAGACCCTTCTTCAGACCGAGGGGGTGATTTAGCTGAGGCGTGCAAAGCACTTTTTTTGTTAGTCTAGTTTAATTTAGTTTAGATTTTAGATTTAGTTTAGTTTAGATTTTAGTTTAGACCAATGTAAATGAGGAACAACAATCTTCAGGGATGATAGTGGCATTTAAGAGGCTTCTGGACAGGCAAGTGGATGTGTTAAAATTGACCATCTAAATTGCTGAGACTGCATACACACTGTGGAAGTCCGCATTTTAAACGGTCTTCAGCATTGAAGAAACCCTTCCTCAGACTCCAGTCTGAAGAAGGGCCTTGACCTGAAACGTCGCCTATCCATGTTCTCCAGAGACGCTGCCTGAACTGCTGTGTTACTCCAGCACTTTGTGTCTTTATTTGTTCCCAGCCAATGTTCCTCAATGACCAAATTCCAATTCATATTATGAACACTGCCCAGCTTGATACGGTGTGACAATGAGCCTCCAAGGCATTTACAAATGAGGCGCATTCCCTGCGTGTCAAACAGTCATCTATTCACCAAAGGCAAAAGCTTGATGTCATTTTGATGCTCTCCAAGCTCTGAGATTTCCTGAGTAGAGTAACAATCCAAAAAAATGTCACAGCGATGGCAGGAATAAAAAAATATTTCCAGCACTTTTATTCCTGATCACGAAAGTTGCTCCTATGTTGAAGTGGACCTTGGCTAAACGTTGAACTGAACCATATACTTAGGGTGGCAGAGTTGCTGCCTCACAGCGCCAGAGACCCAGGGATTCGATCCTGACTACGGGTGTTGTCTGTACGGAGTTTGTGCGATCTCCTCCGTGAACTGCGTGGGTTTTCTCCGGGTGCTCCATTTTCCTCTCACACTCCAAAGACGTACAGGTTTATGTAGGTTGGCACAAAATGCTGGAGTAACTCAGCGGGACAGGCAGCATCTCTGGATAGAAGGATTGGGCGACGTTTTAGGTCGAGACCCTTCTTCAGACTAAGCGTCAAGGAAGAGGGAGATACAGAGATAAGGAAGTGTAAGAGATCAAAAGAGATGCAGATCAAGGAAAATGTGGAAATGTAGAAAATGTAGAATGGTCTATTCTACTTTTTTCTTGATCTGCATCTCTTTTGATCACTTACACTTCCTTATCTCTGTATCTCTCTCTCTCTCCTGACGCTTAGTCTGAAGAAAGGTCTCGACCTGAAACGTCACCCATTCCTTCTATCCAGAGATGCTGCCTGTCCCGCTGAGTTACTCCAGAAAAGTTGTCTCTCCTTGTTGTAAATCAGCATCTGCAGTTCCTTCCTACAGGTTTGTAGATTAATTGGCTTCTGTTAATTGTCCCTGGTATGTAGGATGCGAAGGTGGAATAGCATAGGTAGAGGAGGCATGGATAGGGTAGACTAGTGTTCGGGCGCTCAATGGTCGGTGTGGACCGAGGGGCCTGTTTACAACCCACGCTGCATTTCTAAAGTAAACCTATATTGGAAATATTGCACCAAACGTTGGATAGGCTTGAATAGTGGCTTTTAATCACTCAATGTCACATCTAAATAGAGCAGAATTAACATTAGGCAAGTCTCTTCCAATCCCCAGAGAACGTGGCAAAGGAATTAATAAAATAAGCAAATAGATTGTCAGGATCTGAAGGCAGAACGTTGGGACATAGGCCCACAGAGACTGCCCTAAAGCTTTGTAACATAATCATCAGATCAAGCTTGTAATATAAGAAAATAACTGCAGATGCTGGTACAAATCGATTTATTCACAAAATGCTGGAGTAACTCAGCAGGTCAGGCAGCATCTCGGGAGAGAAGGAATGGGTGACGTTTCGGGTCGAGACCCTTCTTCAGACTGAAGAAGGGTCTCGACCCGAAACGTCACCCATTCCTTCTCTCCCGAGATGCTGCCTGACCTGCTGAGTTACTCCAGCATTTTGTGAATAGATCAAGCTTGTAATCCTGTGTCAAGCTCCGGTCAGTCAGCTACATCATCATCATCGGCGGTCACTCCAAGCGAGTATGACTGTCCTCTCCATAGAGAACGCCTGTGCGTGACTTTGTGTAACGTGGGGAGACTGGTGCACAGACAGCCACCACATGGTCCTTGACAGATCTGGGTCAGGGTCCAGTGGCGTGGAGTCCAAGACGACCGGGGACCCTTTTCTGCTGCATCTCCTTCGTCCGCCTTCCCAGCCGTTGTGACGCTCCACTAAAGTCAGCCATCATCCTCCCTCCGCCTGTTCCACCGTTGAGGTCTTGGTTGGATTGCTCTTTGTCAGGGACCTCCCCCCCTCGACCTTACCGCCATGGGTGACCCCACCAGGAGCGTAGGTCCAGACGGCATCGCTCTCAGGATCTCAGGACCACACACGAGCTTCTCCAACACCACAAGGTGACAACCCACGGACAACGAAATATATATCAAAGGGCAAAACACCACAAGAGGCTGGATGTCCGAAATAATAACAGCAGGCGTTAGATATACATGACACGTCAGGCAGCAGCTGTGGAGAGAGAAGCAGGGTTAACGTCTCAGGTCGATGACCTTTTGTCACATCTGGATGATTGAGGAGATAAATGCGACATCAAAAGACCCTCGCCACATCTGGCACCCATTTCGCTCCTAACCCTTGGAGAGAAGGTCTCGGAATCTGAAACCCATGACCACCAGGTTCAAGGACAGCTTCATCCCAGCAGCCACCAGGCTCTTGACCGCCACGCGACACGACACGAGCCACAACCAGGTTAGATGCAGTGAGATTTGGAAAAACATTCTTGGGAAAACAGCAATTTCTTCAGACAGAGGGTGGCGAATCTGTGGAATTCTTTGCCATAGAAGTTGGAGGCCAAGTCAATGGATCTTTCTAAGGTGGAAATAGATAGGTTCTTGATTAGCACCGGTGTCAGGGGGTTATGGGGAGGGGGCAGGAGAATGGGGTCAAGAGGCAAAGATAGATCAGCCATGATTGAATGGTGGAGTAGACTTGATGGGCCGAATGGCCTAATTCTGCTCCTATGACTTATGAACTGATGAACTGTAAACTGCCTTTGGTTGCATGAAGGACTGGTCTTTTTTGCACTTCTATTTGGGGTTGTTAATTTATTGATTATTTTTTGTTGATTATATATTATCTTTGTGTAAAAACAAGGAACTGCAGATGCTGGTTAATACTCAAAAGTGCTGGAGTAACTCAGCGGATCAGGGTAAAGACGTGTATCAACCCGAAAAGTCACTTATCCACGGACTCCAGAGATTGCTGCCTGAGTGACTGAGTTGCTCTGATTATCGTTGCACATTGTGTTTACAAGCCCACAAGAAGGAATTTCATTGTTTCTTTGTTGGAACAGATGACAATGAAACATTCTTGACTCTTGCTTCGAGTTACACAGAGGGCATGGGGAGAAAGAACAGAGAGGATATGTGTGATAAGCTGCAGTCCAACCTTGTCCTGTGACAGGAATTTGGGGGATGACGAGTCGGAAGGTGAAGAAGTGAGCGGTGAACCAAAGGACACACTGGAACTGGCTAAACTCTCAAGAGGAACTCCATTAAGGTAGACACAAAATGTTGGAGTAACTCAGCGGGACAGGCAGTATCTCTGGAGAGAAGGAATGGGTGATGTTTCGAGACCGTTCATTGTATGGTTCATCTATGTGGAGAATCCAGAGTTATTCATGAAGGTTTTTCAAATGTAGGAGGAAAGCAGGCAGACATCTGGTTTAGCTTAGGTATCACAAAATGCTGGAGTAACTCAGCGGGTCAGGCAGCATCTCTGGAGAGAAGGAATGGGTGACGTTTCGGGTCGAGACCCTTCTTCAGACTAATGTCAGGGGGGGGGGGGGAGGCGAGACAAAGAAAGGATATAGGTGGAGACAGGAAGACAGTGGGAGAACTGGGAAGGGGAGGAGAAGAGAGAGACAGAGGAGCTATCTAAAGTTAGAGAAGTCAATGTTCATACCGCTGGGCTGTAAGCTGCCCAAGCAAAATATCAGGTGCTGTTCCTAGTTTAGTTTAGTTTAGAGATACAGCACGGACAAAGACCCTTTCGGCCCACCGGGTCCGCGCCGACCAGCGATCCCCACACATTGACACTATCCTACACCCACTAGGGACAATTTTTACATTTACCAAGCCAATTAACCTACAAACCTGTACGTCTTTGGAGTGTGGGAGGAAAACCAAAGATCTCGGTGAAAACCCACGCAGGTCACGGGGAGAGCGTACAAACTCCGTACAGACGGCGCCCGTAGTCGGGATCGAACCCGGGTCTCCGGCGCTGCATTCGCTGTAAGGCAGCAACTCTACCACTGCGCCACCGTGCCGCCCAAACATAGTCTTCAACTATATGAGGAATACAGAGTATGCAGGGAGGAACTGCAGATGCTGCTTTAAAACGAAGACAGACACAAAGTGCTGGAGTGACTCAGTGGGGCAGGCAGCATCTCTGGATAGAAGGAATGGGTGCCATTTCGGGTCGAGACCCTTCTACAGACTTTCAGTGATCCATCATTGCTGATCTATCTCTCCCTCCTAACCCCATTCACCTGCCTTCTCCCCTATAACCTTGGCGAGACCAAGCGCATGCCCGGTGATCGATTCACTGAACACCTCCACTGATTCCGCCTCGACCTACACGATCTCCCGGTGGCTCAGCACTTCAACTCCCCCTCCCGTTCCCACACCGACCTTTCTGTCCTGGGCCTCCTCCACTGTCAGAGTGAGGCCCAGCGCAAATTGGAGGAACAGCACCTCATATTTCGCTTGGGTAGCATACACCCCAGCGATACCAATATTGATTTCTCTAACTTCAAGTAACCCTTGCTTTCCCTCTCTCTCCATCCCTTCCCCCGTCCCAGTTCTCCAACTAGTTTCGCTGCCCTCCTGATTCACTTTTCTGATTTTGTCACTATCTCCCCGGCCAACAACGAACCATTCTGCGTTTCCTCGAGCGACGTCTGCTTTGATCTGTCCTTTTCACACCCCGCCCTTCCTTATTCAAGATTCAAGATTCAAGATTCAAGATATCTTTATTTGTCATCCAAAAAACAAGTTTTTTGGACGAAATTTCGTCACCCACAGTCCAACAATAAGAGCAATAAAATAAGCAAATTACACAACCCCAACCAACACAAAACCCCCCAAAAAGAAACATCCATCACAGTGAGTCTCCTCCAGTCCCCTCCTCACTGTGATGGAAGGCCAGAATGTCTTTTTTCTCTTCCCCTGCCGTCTTCTCCTGCGGTCAGGCTGTTGTCGTTGCCATGTTCCAGGCTGCGCCGGACGGTGAAATGTCCGCAACGGGCCGACCCAAGCCCCGCTGTAAGTCGGGGCGGTCGGGGCTCCCGACATTGAAGCCCCCGCCGAGCAGAGAAAATTCCGTGGCCTATTTCAGGCCGCGCCGGACGGTGAAATGTCCGCGGTGGGCCGACCCAAGCCCCGCGATCCGCTGCCGCTGCCGGAGCTCCCGATGTCGGCATCCACGCGGCCCGAGCCTAAGGCGAGTCGCAGCCGCTCCCGCAGCCTCCGAGAACGGCCGGCTCCGCTGATGGTGAGTCTGGTCCGCGGGCTCTGCGAACCAGAGCCCTGGAGGCCGCCAGCTCCAGGAGTTGGGCCGATGGTAGGCCGCAACAGGAACGGAGACACGGCCCAGAACACAAAGGTCGGGTCTCCGTTCGGAAGGGACACATATTACAATTTTACAGTTCCCCCCCTCCCCCCCACATACACACATAGTACACAAACACAAAAACACCACATCACAACTACAATTAAGACAACAAAAACAACAAAAACACAAAGACAAATGGACTGCAGGTAAGCCGCAGCTGCTAGGGCAGCGCCGCCATCTTCCAAGACCATCTCTGACTCTCCCTCAGTCCGAAGAAGTGAGTCTCGACCTGAAATCTCACCAAACCTAATCTCTCGCTGAACACCTTCGATCAGTGATTGTCACCCATTCCTTCCCTCCAGGGGTGCTGCCTGACCCACTGAGGTACCCCAGCATTCTTGTGTCCATCTGCAGAGTTACGGCAAGTGACTTTGCAACCCCCTTCACGCGGCACTGCGGGGGGGGGGGGGGGGGGGGGTTAGCGAGCAGACCAGATGCAAGCGCACCAGGTCCACTTCCATTACATTTAATCAGCCTCCCTGGATGCCGGAGACAGAGGGTTGATTCGGGGGCAGGGAAGCAGCTGTGTGCCTTCACTCATTTCCACGACGCAAGGTCCCGTGGCAGTTATACAATGAGCACAATTTACTTGTCACGGCGACTTCTGACACCACGCCCACTAAAGATGCTGAAATCACTGCCGACCTTCGGGAAATATTTACAGCGGAGTGCGTAAACAGCGAGTCGGAATACTTTACCATAATAATTACAAAGATTAAAAAGACAATAGACAATAGACAATAGGTGCAGGAGGAGGCCATTCGGCCCTTTGAGCCAGCACCGCCATTCAATGTGATCATGGCTGATCATTCTCAATCAGTACCCCGTTCCTGCCTTCTCCCCATACCATATCATATCATCATCATATCATATATATACAGCCGGAAACAGGCCTTTTCGGCCCACCAAGTCCGTGCCGCCCAGCGATCCCCGCACATTAACACTATCCTACACCCACTAGGGACAATTTTTACATTTACCCAGCCAATTAACCTACATACCTGTACGTCTTTGGAGTACCCCCTGACTCCGCTATCCTTAAGAGCTCTATCTAGCTCTCTCTTGAATGCATTCAGAGAATTGGCCTCCACTGCCTTCTGAGGCAGAGAATTCCACAGATTCACAACTGAAAAAGTTTTTCCTCATCTCAGTTCTAAATGGCCTACCCCTTATTCTTAAACTGTGGCCCCTTGTTCTGGACTCCCCCAACATTGGGAACATGTTTCCTGCCTCTAACGTGTCCAACCCCTTAATAATCTTATAGGTTTCGATAAGATCTCCTCTCATCCTTCTAAATTCCAGTGTATACAAGCCTAGTCGCTCCAGTCTTTCAACATATGAAAGTCCACCATTCCGGGAATTAACCTAGTAAACCTACGCTGCACGCCCTCAATAGCAAGAAACAAATGTGCCTCATTGACAGGGGGTAGCGGAGAGATTTCGACAGACATTCTTGTGCAAATAGCAATGTTGCCGGCCACATTTCCAAACGTTCTTTATCTTGGCGCACAATTCAGAGATTTCAAGTTGGACCTTTTATTTTTAAATATCAAGTTCTGCCCGCAGCCACCCACCACCAAATATTTCCCTTTCTTCTGAAGAATGCTGATCTTTTTTTCGCTCAACTTTCAGTAGCCCGTGATAGAGGGCCGCTGTGTACTTTCTTTTTGTGAGTGAGCGTCGAACCGTTTTTTTTTTTTGACCTGGGAGTGCATCACATCTGACATCAGATTTCACATGTGTGCGAAGGAACTCGGCCTGAGGAAGGGTCTCGAGCTGAAACGTCACCCATTCCTTCTCTCCTGAATGCTGCCTGACCCGCTGAGTTACTCCGGCATTTTGCGATACCTTCGATTCCCCTCTATCTCCCTCTATCTTCCTGTCTCCACCTATATCCTTCCTTTGTCCCGCCCCCCTGACATCAGTCTGAAGAAGGGTCTCGACCCAAAACGTCGCCCATTCCTTCTCTCCCGAGATGCTGCCTTGACCTACTGCCTGACAAGAGAGAGCTGGATAGAGCTCTTAAGGATAGCGGAGTCAGGGGGTATGGGGAGAAGGCAGGAACGGGGTACTGATTGAGAATGATCAGCCATGATCACATTGAATGGCGGTGCTGGCTCGAAGGGCCGAATGGCCTCCTCCTGCACCTATTGTCTATTGTCTACTGAGTTGCTCCAGTATTTTGTGAATAAATACCTTCGATTTGTACCAGCGTCTGCAGTTATTTCCCTACATAAAGGAACCGCAGATGCTGGTTTACACCGAGAGATGGACACAAAACTCAACGGGACAGGCAGCATCTCTGGGGAAAAGCTGGGAACAGGCAGCGTTTCGGGTGGAGACCCTTCTTCACACCGAGAGTCAGGGGAGAGGGAGACGCAAGGAGAGATGGAAGGGGTACGGTGTGAAAAACACAGATCAAAGGGGGGACGATGGTGAAGGAAATGCAGAATGGTTCATTGTTGGCTGAGGGGAAGTTGACAACGAGGCATATATTTGGCCCGAGTTTAGGTGGGGCGGGGGGGGGGGGGGGCAAAAGAATCAGAGGTGGGGAGTGAGTGCATGTGTACGTGAGATTGGATAAGCTACTAGGGAAACAGCAGAGGGATGGGGCAGTCATCTTTTTTTTTTTCAAATATTTATTTTTATTGAAGGAAAGATACAATACGAAAAAACATAATGCATTACATTCCCCTCCATTTTGTTCTTTATATATAACAACAAAAATAACCCTCACCCACCCTCCCTGGACACGCCTTTCATATCATATCAAATATATACAGCGCAGAAACAGGCCTTTTCGGCCCACCGAGTACGCGCCGCCCAGCGATCCCCGCACATTAACACTATCCTACACACACTAGGGACAATTTTTTACATTTACCCAGTCAATTAACCTACATACCTGTACGTCTTTGGAGTGTGGGAGGAAACCGAAGATCTCGGAGAAAACCCACGCAGGTCACGGGGAGGACGTACAAACTCCTTACAGTGCAGCACCCGTAGTCAGGATTGAACCTGAGTCTCCGGCGCTGCATTCGCTGTAAAGCAGCAACTCTACCGCTGCGCTACCGTGCAGCTGATGTGTTCACAATATATCATATCACAAATACAAATGCACAATTTGACAGCAAAACCTCTACATTCTTCCAAGGCGCAGGCCCACACATATCTACAACATGTCAGATGGTTCAGGATTCTCTCATTCATTATGCATCAGCCATCCCGTGAGGTAATCGGCAATTGTGTAAACAAAAATAAGTAAATAAATAAAAGTAAAACATAAATAATGGCAGATCCCCAACTGCAATCAAGTGCCCTCAGTCAGTGGGTAGTTCTTTTAGATTCTCAAAGTATGACAGGGGCAGTCATCTTAGACCTTTAACTGAACATCCTCCTGTATTAGTCAAGAGTTCAAGAGTGTTTATGTATTACATGAACCGGATATCAACCGGAACAATGAAATTATTACTTGCTGCAACTTTACCCGCACATTAGACACAACAAAAAGTCAAGACGTTGTCAAGCTGGCAAGGGTACAGGGGAGATTCACGAGGATGGTGCCAGGACTAGAGTACTGGAGCAACTCAGAGACTCAGGCCTGAGCTATAGGCAGAGACGGAGCAGGTTGGGACTCTATTCCTTGGAGCGCAGGAGGATGAGGGGTGATGTTATAGAGGTGTAAAAGTTCATGAGAGGAATAGATCGGGTAGACGCACAGAGTCTCTTGCCCACAGTAGTATTTATGAATCGAAGAGGACATAGGGTTTAAGGTGAGGGGGGAAAAGATTTAATAGGAATCTGAGGGGTAACTTTTTCACACAAAGGGTGGTGCGTGTATGGAACAATAGACAATAGACCATAGACAATAGGTGCAGGAGGAGGCCATTCGGCCCTTCGAGCCAGCACCGCCATTCAATGTGATCATGGCTGATCATTCTCAATCAGTACCCCGTTCCTGCCTTCTCCCCATACCCCCTGACTCCTCTATCCTTAAGAGCTCTATCTAGCTCTCTCTTGAATGCATTCAGAGAATTGGCCTCCACTGCCTTCTGAGGCAGAGAATTCCACAGATTCACAACTCTCTGACTGAAAAAGTTTTTCCTCATCTCAGTTCTAAATGGCCTACCCCTTATTCTTAAACTGTGGCCCCTTGTTCTGGACTCCCCCAACATTGGGAACATGTTTCCTGCCTCTAACGTGTCCAACCCCTTAATAATCTTATACGTTTCGATAAGATCACCTCTCATCCTTCTAAATTCCAGTGTATACAACTCTCTGACTGAAAATGTTTTTCCTCATTCCAGAGGAGGTAGTTGAGGCAGAGACTACCCCAACGTTTAAGGAACAGGTAGACATTACATGGGTAGGACAGGTTTGGAGGGATAGGTAGGACTAGTGTAGCTGGGACATGTTGGCTGGTGTGGGCAAGTTGGGCCGAAGGGCCTGTTTCCACACTGTATCAGTCAATGACTCTATGACTCTAAAAACAACAATAAAAATACAATAGATGATCTGTTATTCCCAGTAAACCAGACCGCGACAGTGCAAACACCAGAGTACGTGGACGAACCCTGGCAGGCAGAGTCAGGGTTGTCCAGGGTGGTCAAACAGCCTGATGGTTGATGGCAAGAAGCTGTTCTTAAAGCTGGAGGTCACGATTCTCAGGCTCCTGTGCCTTGTGGCCCAGTGGTAGATTTGTTGAGTTTTTGCCTTACAGCGCCAGAGACCCGGGTTCGATCCCGACCGCGGGCGCCGCCTGTACGGATTTTGTTCGTTCTCCCCGTGACCTGCGTGGGGTTTCCCCGAGATCTTCGGTTTCCTCCCACACTCCAAAGACGTGCAGGTGTGCAGGTTAATTGGCTTGGTGTGAGTGTAAATTATCCCTAGTGCGAGTGGGATAGTGTTCGTGTGCCGGGATCGCTGGGCGGCGCGGACTCACTCGGTGGGCCGAAGGGCCTGTTTCCACGCTGCATCTCTAAACGAAAAGCTAAACGCCCCTGGAGGTGCTGTTTTTTTCCCATCTGTTGCCGGGGTTACGGGTTGCATGGCCAGCCATCTGTTAAATGGCAGCGTTTCCTGCCTTGACTGTCAGCAGTCGATGTGAGCAGGCTGCTTGACAGCCACACATATGCACTTGCTGGCGTGAGTCACAGGATAGCACAGGAAGCCTGGCCCATCTTCCCCACTTCATAATGCAGCAGCAAGCCGAGGATAAACCTCTCTGCTCTCCTGGCCTGTGGAGAAAAGTGAACTCATGTCACAGGAGGGTCTCACAGCGGGACAGGCAGCATCTCTGGAGAGAAGGAATGGGCAACCCTTCTTCAGTCTGTCTAGAGTCTGACGGGAATGGCGGGACTGTCGTATGTTGAAAGGCTGGAGCGATTGGGCTTGTATACACTGGAATTTAGAAGGATGAGGGGGGATCTTATTGAAACATATAAGATAATTAGGGGATTGGACACATTAGAGGTAGGAAACATGTTCCCAATGTTGGGGGAGTCCAGAACAAGGGGCCACAGTTTAAGAATAAGGGGTAGGCCATTTAGAACGGAGATGAGGAAGAACTTTTTCAGTCAGAGAGTGGTGAAGGTGTGGAATTCTCTGCCTCAGAAGGCAGTGGAGGCCAGTTCGTTGGATGCTTTCAAGAGAGAGCTGGATAGAGCTCTTAAGGATAGCGGAGTGAGGGGGTATGGGGAGAAGGCAGGAACGGGGTACTGATTGAGAGTGATCAGCCATGATCGCATTGAATGGCGGTGCTGGCTCGAAGGGTTGAATGGCCTACTCCTGCACCTATTGTCTATTGTCTATTGTCTATTGACCCGAAACGTCACCCATTCCTTCTCCCCAGAGATGCTGCCTGACCCGCTGAGTTACTCCAGCATTTTGTGATACCTTCCATTTGTACCAGCATCTGCAGTTATTTTCCCTCACAAGAACGTCTAGTTTAGAAATTCAGCGCGGAAACTGGCCCATCGGCCCACCGAGTCCGCGCCGACCAGCGATCCCCGCACACTTAGGACGGCACGGTGGCGCAGCGGTAGAGTTGCTGCCTTACAGCGCCAGAGACCCGGGTTCGATCCCGACTATGGGTGCTTGTCTGTACGGAGTTTGTACGTTCTCCCCGTGACCTGCGTGGGTTTACGCCGAGATCTTCGGTTTCCTCCCACACTCCAAAAGCCGTACAGGTTTGTAGGTTAATTGGCTTCGGTATAAATGTAAATTGTCCCCAAGCTTAGGATAGTGTTAATGTGCGGGGATCGCTAGTCAGCATGGACTCGGTGGGCCGAAGGGCCTGATTCCGCCTTGTATCTCTCAACTAAACTGAATTAAACTAGATTAACACTCTCCTGCGCGCACTAGGTACAATGAACAATTACACCAAGCCAAATCGCCTGCAAACCTGGGCGTCTTTGGAGTGTGGGAGAGAACCGGAGCACCCGGAGAAAACCCACGCAGGTCGCGAGGAGAACGTACAAACTACATACAGACAGCGCCCGTAATCGGGATCGAACCCGGGTCTCCGGCGATGTGAGGCAGCAACTCTACCGCTGGGCCACAGATAATACAGAGAAATGTAGAGTGTGACCCGATCCACCATTACAGGAACTGCAGATGCTGGTTTACACCGAAGGCAGACACAAAATGGGGGAGTAACTCAGCAGGTCAGGCAGCATCTCTGGAGATTAGGCGACGTTTTGGGGCGAGACCCTTCTTCAGACTGAGCGTACGGGGAGAGGGAAACTAGAGGGATGAAAAAAGTTCAAAACAAATCGGAGCCGGCACCGATGACCATGGAAAGGTGGAACCCACAATGGTCCATTGTTGGCTGTGGAAGATGTGATGACCAAGGGATATATAGATGTGAACAGTGAAACTGGCAGGGTGACTGTGGTGGGGGAGGGACGGGGGGAGGGAGGGAATGCAAGGGTTACTTGACATTAAGGAAATCGCTGTTCATGCTGCTGGCTGGTACGTTGCCCAACGATTTCATTGTCGTTGAATGAGGAATAAATATTGACCCAGAGCTTGGTACTGTTCTTCATCACAGAAAGTAGAGACAGAGAAAGATAGTCGGCAACAGCCAACTCTCGTGGTAGCTGGAGAGAGAGATAGAGATACAGAGAATCAACTCAGCCTCTACAAACAGAAGTATTTCCTTTGTTCTAATCCTTGCACCCAATAAATACAAGTAGAATCATGATTTGGCGTAGCCCGGAACCAGGCCCTGCGGCCCATCGAGCCCGCTGATCAGTGCATACTTACTCGAAGGTATTTAGTCACAAAATGCTGGAGTAACTCAGCGGGTCAGGCAGCATCTTGGGAGAGAAGGAATGGGTGACGTTTCGGGTCGAGACCCTTCTTCAGTACATACTTACTGATCACTGGTCTTTGCCACAGATAGACAGTAGACAATAGGTGCAGGAGTAGGCCATTCGGCCCTTCGAGCCAGCACCACCATTCAATGTGATCATGGCTGATCATTCTCAATCAGTACCCCGTTCCTGCCTTCTCCCCATACCCCCTGACTCCGCTATCCTTAAGAGCTCTATCTAGCTCTCTCTTGAATGCATTCAGAGAATTGGCCTCCACTGCCTTCTGAGGCAGAGAATTCCACAGATTCACAACTCTCTGACTGAAAAAGTTTTTCCTCATCTCAGTTCTAAATGGCCTACCCCTTATTCTTAAACTGTGGCCCCTTGTTCTAGACTCCCCCAACATTGGGAACATGTTTCCTGCCTCTAACGTGTCCAACCCTTTAATAATCTTATACGTTTCGATAAGATCTCCTCTCATCCTTCTGGCAGATGGCTGTGGAAGCCAAGCTATTGGGTATTTTTAAAGTTGTGTAGGAAAATAACTGCAGACGCTGGTACAAATCGAAGGTGGACACAAAATGCCGGAGTAACTCAGCGGGTCAGGCGGCATCTCAGGAGAGAAGAACTGGGTGACGTTTCGGGTCGAGACCCTTCTTCAGACAGAGATTGACGGGTTCTTGATTAGTAAGGTTTACGGGGAAGAAGGCAGGTGAATGGGGTTGGGAGAGAAAGATAGATCACCCACGATTGAATGGCGGAGCAGACTCGACGGGCCAAATGGCCTCAGTTATGAACGAGCTTAGTGCCGTAGTTAATCCCGCGTTGGGCGGCAGGCCTGGTTGGCCGCTGTGAGCAGAAGATAAAGCTGTTCGATGAACCTTTCACAACTGTGTCGACGCCAGACATGTGGCAACATTTTGTGTACCGCCTCGTTGAGGTTTTGTTTCGTTTAGAGATACAGCGCGGAAACGGGGCCCTTCGGCCCACCGAGACCGTACCGACCAGCGATCCCCGCGCACTAACACTGCCCTACATGCACTAGGATGATTTTACATTCATACCGAAGCCAATTAACCTAAATACCTGTACGTCTTTGGAGTGTGGGAGGAAACTGGCGATCCCGGAGAAAACCCTCTACGCAGGCCACGGGGAGAACGTACAAACTCCGTACGGACAGCACCCGTAGTCGGGATCGAACCCGGGTCTCTGGCGCTGTGAGGCAGCAGCTCTAGTCTGCTGTATGATTTTAGATTTTTTTAGATTTAGAGATACAGCGCAGAAACAGGCCCTTCGGCCCACCGGGTCCGTGCCGCCCAGCAATCCCCGCTCACTAACACTATCCTACACCCACTAGGGACAATTTTTACATTTTCCCAGCCAATTAACCTACATACCTGTACGTCTTTGGAGTGTGGGAGGAAATCGAAGATCTCGGAGAAAACCCACGCAGGTCACGGGGAGAACGTACAAACTCCGTACGGACAGCACCTGTAGTAAGGATCGAACCTGAGTCTCCGGCGCTGCATTCGCTGCAAGGCAGCAACTCTACCGCTGCGCCACCGGGTCGTATGCAAAAGCAAAGAACTTCACTGTACGTAAGTACTTAAAGTATCGTTGGATCATTGCACCATTGAAGCAGGTTCTTTGTGGCTGGACCCAGTCCATGCCGCACATTCACACCCCACGGGAGTGGAATTAGGCCATTCGGCCCATCAAGTCTACTCCGCCATTCAATCATGGCTGATCTATCTCACCCTCCTAACCCCATCCTCCTGCCTTCTCCCCCTAACCCCTGATGCCCATGCTAATCTAGTGAGGGCACAGAGCTCATTGTTGGTCACTGCCATGTGACCACAGTGACCCAGCGCTCCAGAATACACAATCAGAGGTTGGCAGCTCGTCCACACACTCACCACAGCTGCACATTTTAAAACACAAAATGCTGGAGTAACTCAGCAGGTCAGGCAGCATCTCCTCTGGAGAGAAGGAATGGGTGGCGTGTCGGGTCGAGACCCTTCTTCAGACTAGTCCCCTCCCCCCCTACCCCCCCACGATCAATCTGGTCTCGACCCGAAACGTCACCCATTCCTTCTCTCCCGAGATGCTGCCTGACCCGCTGAGTTACTCCAGCATTTTGTGAATAAATACTTTCGATTTGTACCAGCATCTGCAGTTATTTTCTTATACAATCTGAAGAAGGGTCTCGACCCGAAACGTCACCCATTCCTTCTCTCCAGAGATGCTGCCTGACCCGCTGAGTTACTCCAGCATTTTGTGTCTACCTTCAGTTTAAACCAGCATCTGCAGTTCCTTCCAATATATATTTTTTAAATTCAAAATAAACTTTATTCAGAATAAAACAAAATATACCGAAATGGTAACGTGATAAAAATTCTTCCGACACTCTCGGAGGATGCACGTACGTTCATTGCGACGTAACGTAGTGATTACAAATTTTATCCGACATCCTTTTAGTTTAGTTTAGTTTAGTTTAGAGATACAGCGCAGAAACAGGCCCTTTCGGCCCACCGGGTCCGCGCCGCCCAGCGATCCCCGCACATTAACACTAGGGATAATGTTTACATCCACCAAGCCAATTAACCCACAAACCCGTACGTCTTTGGAGTGTGGGAGGAAACCGACGATCTCGGAGAAAACCCACGCAGGTCACGGGGAGAACGTACAAACTCTGTACAGACGGCGCCCGTAGTCGGGATGGAACCCGGGTCTCCGGCGCTGCATTCGCTGTAAGGCAGCAACTCTACCGCTGCGCCACCGTGCCGCCGTCCTTGCCTCACTGGTGGCCGCACTGGGGTGATATCACTCCCCTCATTTGAGGGTGTCTCCAGCACACCCTGCCCCCCCCCCCCCCCCCAATGTCCAGCAGCGGAAGCCCCCTAGACTGTGGTCCTCCCCCACAGGGCCTTGGCGTTGGCTGCACCGAGCTTCAGTGCGACCCTCAGCACGCACTCCTGCAGTCAGCAGCGGGCCAGTCGGCAACATACTCCCGACGGGCAGTTCGTTTGTCGGCACTGGGCCTGTACGCGCTGGAGTTTAGAAGAACAAGGGGAGGGGGACCTCATTGAAACGTACAGAACAGTGAAAGGCCTGGATAGAGTGGATGTGGAGAGGATGTTTCCACTAGTGGGAGAGTCTGGGACTAGAGGCCACAGCCTCAGAATTAAAGGACGTTCTTTCAGGACGAAGGTGAGGAGGAACGAGGGGGTGAATCTGTGGGATTCTCTGCCACAGACGGCTGTGGAGGCCACAAGTCAAAGGATATTTCTAAGGCAGAGATAGATAGAGTCTTGATTAGTGCGGGTGTCAGAGGTTATGGGGAGAAGGCAGGAGAATGGGGTTAGGAGGGAGAGATGGATCGGCCATGACTGACTTGATGGGCGGAGTAGAATGGCCCAATTCTGCTCCTATCACTTATGACAGGCTCTGCACGTCCCTTGTCCACGCACCCGTCCTCACCCCTCCCCCCCACCACTAGGCTCCAGTTTCGTGGTCAGGTTAGTGGGATCAGTCCTCCCCACCAGCAACACTCCAGACGTCACAGAGACAACTTATTTTGAGAGCGGATGCCCGTTATCTAAATATTAGGAAACGTCCTGCTGTTTATTTAAATTGACGATTGTTTGTTCTGAGCCATGGGTGCAGATACCCACAGCCATCCCTGTGCACACGCCAGACCCCCCTGAGCACACGCCAGCCCCCCTGAGCACACGCCAGCCCCCCTGAGGACACGCCAGACCCTCAGCCTCCCCTGTGCACACGCCAGACCCCCCTGAGCACACGCCAGCCCCCCTGAGCACACGCCAGCCCCCCTGAGGACACGCCAGACCCCCAGCCCCCCCCTAGAGCACACGCCAGCCCTCCAGCCCCCCTGTGCACACACAGGGACCCCCAGCCCCCCTGAGCACACGCCAGCCCCCCAGCCCTCCTGAGCACACGCCAGCCCCCCAGCCCCCCTGAGTGTCGACACCGTCTGTCGTGCCAACTAACTGTGCAATAGGGAAGGCTCACGCTCTGGATGTTCTCCACAGTCATTGCTCTGCCCCCCTCTCTCCCTCTCCCTCTCTCTCTCCATCCTTCCCTCCCTCCCCCTCTCTCTCCTCTTTTTCTCCCTCTCTCCCTCCTTCAATCTCTCCTATTTTTTTTTTTAAAGTACATACAACCGTGTTTATTAAAGCAAAACACAGTAAAACTATTAATTAATTGCCAAGTCTCTGCACATCCGAGTCTCTTGACTGAGATGGCTGGCCTGGTGACCTCGAGAGTCCTGACAGGTTCACGCACTATGATTCAAGCTCCCTCTCCCTCTCCCTCTCCCTCTCCCTCTCCCTCTCCCTCTCCCTCTCCCTCTCCCTCTCCCTCTCCCTCTCCCTCTCCCTCTCCCTCTCCCTCTCCCTCTCCCTCTCCCTCTCCCTCTCCCTCTCCCTCTCCCTCTCCCTCTCCCTCTCCTTCTCCCTCTCCCTCTCCCTCTCCCTCTCCCTCTCCCTCTCCCTCTCCCTCTCCCTCTCCCTCTCCCTCTCCCTCTCCCTCTCCCTCTCCCTCTCCCTCTCCCTCTCCCTCTCCCCTCTCCCACTACCTCTCTCCCTCTCTTAGGGTTCCCAACTTCCTCACTCCCAAATAAGGGACAAAGGGTGACGTCACCGCCCCCGCGCCCCCACGTGACCTCACCCAGCCAGCGGCCACGTGCTCCCGCTCCACCAATGGCGGCCGCCTGGGCGGGAGCACGTGGCCGCTGGCTGGGTGAGGTCACGTGGGTGCGCGGGGGGGGCGGTGACGTCACCCTTTGTCCCTTATTTGGGAGTGAGGAAGTTGGCAACCCTAAGAGAGGGAGGGGAGAGGGAGAGAGGGGAGAGGGAGAGAGGGGAGAGGGAGAGGGAGAGGGAGAGGGAGAGGGAGAGGGAGAGGGAGAGGGAGAGGGAGAGGGAGAGGGAGAGGGAGAGGGAGAGGGAGAGGGAGAGGGAGAGGGAGAGGGAGAGGGAGAGGGAGAGGGAGAGGGAGAGGGAGAGGGAGAGGGAGAGGGAGAGGGAGAGGGAGAGGGAGAGGGAGAGGGAGAGGGAGAGGGAGAGGGAGAGGGCCCCCGACATCAGTCTGAAGAAGGGTCTCGACCCGAAACGTCACCCATTCCTTCTCTCCCGAGATGCTGCCTGACCTGCTGAGTTACTCCAGCATTTTGTGAATAAACCGATTTGGACCAGCATCTGCAGTTATTTTCTTATAGTGATTGTAATCATATATGGTCTATTCATGAATGGATAGCTCGCAACAAAAGCTTTTCATAGTACATCAGTACACGTAAAAACAATAAACTAGACTGAACTGGAAGAATGGAACATACTGTGGCTCAGTGTCGCAGCGGCAGAGTTGCTGCCATACAGCCCTCAAAAGACCCAGGTTCCATCCTGACTGTGGCCGCTGTCTGCACGGAGTTTGCACGTTCTCCCCGTGATCGCGTGGGTTTTCTCCGGGTGCTCCAATTTCCTCTCACAATCCAAAAGCGTGCGGGTTTGTAGGCTAATTGGCTTAGACAATAGACGATAGGTACAGGAGGAGGCCATTCAGCCCTTCGAGCCAGCACCGCCATTCAATGTGATCATGGCTCATCATTCTCAATCAGTACCCCGTTCCTGCCTTCTCCCCATACCCCCTGACTCCGCTATCCTTAAGAACTCTATCTAGCTCTCTCTTGAATGCATTCAGAGAATTGGCCCCCACTGCCTTCTGAGGCAGAGAATTCCACAGATTCACAACTCTCTGACTGAAAAAGTTTTTCCTCATCTCAGTTCTAAATGGCCTACCCCTTATTCTTAAACTGTGGCCCCTGGTTCTGGAATCCCCCAACATTGGGAACATGTTTCCTGCCTCTAACATGTCCAACCCCTTAATAATCTTATACGTTTCGATAGGATCCCCTCTCATCCTTCTAAATTCCAGTGTATACAAGCCTAGCCGCTCCAGTCTTTCAACATACAACAGTCCCGCCATTCCGGGAATTAACCTAGTAAACCTACGCTGCACGCCCTCAATAGCAAGAATATCCTTCCTCAAATTTGGAGACCAAAACTGCACACAGTACTCCAGGTGTGGTCTCACTAGGGCCCTGTACAACTGCAGAAGGACCTTTTTTGCTCCTATACTCAACTCCTCTTATTATGAATGCCAACATTCCATTGACTTTCTTGAATGGCGGTGCTGGCTCGGAGGGCCGAACGGCCTCCTCCTGCACCGATTTCCTATTTCTGTTTCATAAGAAAATAACTGCAGATGCTGGTACAAATCGAAGGTAATTATTCACAAAATGCTGGAGGAACTCAGCAGGTCCGGCAGCATCTCAGGAGAGAAGGAATGGGTGACGTTCTATCTGCAGTCTCTTGTGCCTCTAGGCTCCGAATCTAAGCACGGGGGGGGGGGGGGGGGGAGGGGGGGAGGGGGTGGTGGTGGAGAGAGAAACAGGGAAACATCAAGTGGCACCACAAAAGTCTGAAAGCAGCTGGTGGAAGAAGTCGGTAGTTCCAGTTGATCGTGTTCTGCTGGTTTTCTTCCATTGTTGGCGATTGGTTGTGTAACCTGATGCTCTACTATTGTAGGTCTGCAGGCTGGCCTTATTTGGCACGCCAGGTAAAGCCTGGAGCATTTACAGGTGCACTGCGAGGGGGAAAAGAAAACATATTTATTGTTTTGTTGCACGCAACGCACTGACCCGGCTGTGACGTTCAGGAGGGAACTGCAGGTGCCGGTTTAAGCTGGAGATCGACGCAAAATGCTGGAGTAACTCAAGCGGGTCGGGCATTCATCTCTGGAGAGAAGGGGCCAGGGTGTGGTGGAGACGCCCCCCCTAATAGGGGAAGGGTTTCTGTGTAAATCTGACAATGGATATCTGTATTGAATGTATAACCTCCGGGAATGTCGGATGGAGTTTTTGAAAAGAAAAATGTTTTGTAAATATTTATTACTGGAATAATGTATTTTTTGATATATATTTTTTAATCTCTGGAGAGAAGGAACGGGTGACGTTTCGGGCCGAGACCCTTCTTCAGCCTGAGGGGCGATTTAGCTGCGGTCACGGTGGCGCAGTGGGAGAGTCGCTGCCTCACAGCGCCATAGACCCGGGTTCAATCCCGACCACGGGTGCTGTCTGTGTGGAGTTTGCACGTTCTTCCCATGACCGCGTGGGTTTTCTCCAGGTGCTTCGGTTTCCTCCCACACTCCAAAGACGTGCAGGTTTGTAGGTTAATTGGCTTTGGTAAAGATAGTAAATCGTCCCTATTGTTTAGGGCAGCGCTAGTACGCAGGGATCGCTGGTCGGCACTGGACTTGGTGGGTCGAAGGGCCTGTTTCCGTGCTGTATCTCGAAATTGCATCTCCGGAGAGAAGGAATGGGTCAATAGACAATAGACAATAGACAATAGGTGCAGGAGTAGGCCATTCAGCCCTTCGAGCCAGCACCGCCATTCAATGCGATCATGGCTGATCACTATCAATCAGTACCCCGTTCCTGCCTTCTCCCCATACCCCCTCACTCCGCTATCCTTAAGAGCTCTATCCAGCTCTCTCTTGAAAGAGACCCTTCTTCAGACCGAGAGTCAGGGGAGGGGGAGATACAGAGATAAGGAAGTGTTAAGGTGTGAGAATGAGACATCAAAGGGGGTGGAGATCACGAACAATGTAGAATAGCACTTCAGATAGCTCCTCTGTCCCTCCCTTCCCCTCCTCCTTCCCAGATCTCCCTCTATCTTCCTGTCTCCACCTATATCCTTCCTTTGTCCCACCCCCGACATCAGTCTGAAGAAGGGTCTCGACCTGAAACGTCACCCATTCCTTCTCTCCCGAGATGCTGCCTGACCTGCTGAGTTACTCCAGCATTTTGTGAATAAATCGATTTGTACCAGCATCTGCAGTTATTTTCTTATAGAATAGATTATTGTTAGCTAGGAGAAGGCAACAACAAACATCTCTGGAGAACATGAGTAAGTGATGTTTCGGGTCGGGACTGAATGGGTTAAGTCTGAAGAAGTGACCCGACCCTAAACATCACTTATCGATCTTCCCCTGACCAGCTGAGTTACTTGAGCACTTTGTGTCCTTTTGTGTATGAACATTGATTTCTCTAACTTCAGATAGTTCCTCTGTCCCTCTCTTTCCCCTCCCCCTTCCCAGTTCTCCCACTAGTCTTCCAGTCTCCAACCACATCCTAACTTTGTCCCGCCCCCTCCCCTGACATCAGTCTTGAAGAAGGGTCTCGACCCGAAACGTCGCCCATTCCTTCTCTCTTGAGATGCTGCCTGACCCGCTGAGTTACTCCAGCATTTTGTGATACCTTCGATTTGTTCCAGCATCTGCAGTTATTTTCCTACACAACCAGAATCTGCAGAACTTTGTTTCTATACACTCCAGAGATGCTGCCCGACCGGTTGAGATATTCTAGCACCTCGTGACAATCAATACAAATAGATTTAACGAGCGATGATGGCTATGAGATTTAATAGCCACGTGGCCACCCCAGGAAGAAGTTTAAGTTAAATTTACCCCTGGTTGACTTGGGAGAACAGATAGGAGACACAAGAGTGTGCAGGTCTTGAGCAAAAAAAAAAAAACTGTTCCATCCTGACCACGGGTGCTGTCAGTACGGAGTTTGTCCGTTCTCCCATAGACCTGGTGGGTTTTCTCCGGGTGCTCCAGTTTCCTCCCACACTCCAAAAAATACAGGTGAGTAGGTTAATTGGCCTCGGTAAAATTGTAAATTGTCCCCAGCATGTCGGATAGTGCTATTGCGCAGGGACGGCTCGGAGTCGGTGGGCCGAAGGGCCTGTTTCCGCGCTGTATGTCAAAAGTCTGAAGTCCAAAGGTTCTGGCACCGTCCTGGTACATCTTGTGCTCAAGTATTTGTGATGGGTTCTTGGAGCATTGTACGAGGCCCTTTGATCCACCAAGTCCATACTGATCATTGAATTTTCATCTGTACTATAGTAAGTGGCTTGAAATTCTGACTTCCTATCAGAGAGGTAAAACTGCAGTGTGCTGAACAAACAAGATGCCTGTCAATTGGCAGTAGGTCGATGCTGCCTGTGACTCATCTGTTTTCTTAATGGATTCATGTATAATTCTTGAAAGAAAAAAAAAACACATCTAAAATCGCAGAAAAATAATTAGCAAGTCACACAGTCTGTGAGTTTCGGTTTTAGGGTCTGGATTTGCAGGTGACTAAAGTATACGCACGACAAATGCTCACATACATTTCTGATACGTGTCAGTGTAAGAAAATAACTGCAGATGCTGGTACTAATCGAAGGTATTTATTCACAAAATGCTGGAGTAACTCAGCAGGTCAGGCAGCATCTCAGGAGAGAAGGAATGGGCGACGTTTCGGGTCGAGACCCTTCTTCAGACTTCTTCAGTCTGAAGAAGGGGTCTCGACCCGAAACGTCGCCCATTCCTTCTCTCCTGAGATGCTGCCTGACCTGCTGAGTTACTCCAGCATTTTGTGAATAAATACCTCTGATACATGTCACATACATGTCGGGTCTGAGCCCAAACGTCACCTTTCAAAGTCGTCCAGAGATGCTGCCTGACCCGCTGAGTTACTCCAGCACTTTGATGTTTCACGCAAGATTCCGGCATCTGCAGTTCCGTGTGTCAACATAAATGGCCTGTTTGGTGTTTTATAACATAGAGCGTATAACAGACACGGTAACTTTCTTTGCACAAAGGGCGTGGTGGGTGTATGGAACGAGCCGCCAGAGGAGATAGTGGAGGCAGGGACTATCACAATGTTTAAAAAAACATTTCGGCCAGGTGCACATGGGTAGGACAGGTTTAGAAGGATATAGGCCAAACGCAGGCAGGTGGGGCAGGATGGTCGGCATGGGCAAGTTGGGCCGAAGGGCCGAAGGGCCTGTTTCCACACTGTGTGATTCTCAGTGACTCTGGTACAGCACAGGAACAAGCTCGTTGGCCCACAATGCCTGTGCCGAACATAATGCCAGGATAAACTAATCTCGTCCTGGCTGCACGCGATCCTTATCCTTCCATTCTCCGATTATCAGCGTGTCTATCTACAAGCATCTTCAATGCTACAATCGTATCTGCCTCCACTAGGGTTGCCAACTGTCCCGTATATACGCTGGGACATCCCATATTTTGGGATTAGTTTGCCCCGTTCGAGACTGCCCTTGTCCCGTACTAGTAGGGTTGCCAACTTCCTCACTCCCAAATAAGGGACAAAGGGTGACGTCACCACCACCTCCCCCGTGCCCCACGTGACCTCACCCAGCCAGCGGCCACGTGCTCCCACTCCACCAATGGCGGCCGCCATTGGTGGAGCGGGAGCACGTGGCCGCTGGCTGGGTGAGGTCACGTAGGGCGCGGGACGGTGACGTCACCTTGTCCCGTATTTGGGAGTGAGGAAGTTGGCAACCCTAGCCTCCACCACCACTCTTAACAGCATATTCCAGGCACCCCACTCACCTTAAAGCTTCGCCATCTACTCTTTGACATTACCAACCTGCAGAAAAAAATAGGTTCAGACTATCTATCCCTAAGTAATAGTTTATTTGAAGACAAGCACACACAGAGCTCTTAATGATAGCGGAGTCAGGGGGTATGGGTAGAGGGCAGGAACAGGGTACTGATTGTGGATGATCAGCCATGATCACATTGAATGGCGGTGCAGGCTAGAAGTTTATTACTTGAAATATAAAAAATACATTTTAAAAAGAACAAGACTTAAGTTCTGTATCAGATTCTGCGCTGATCACATATTTAAAAAGAAAGACAAACCAAAGATACTAGCTGAAGAAGTTTAAGAAGTATAAGAAAATAACTGCAGATGCTGGTACAAATCGAAGGTATTTATTCACAAAATGCTGGAGTAACTCAGCAGGTCAGGCAGCATCTCGGGAGAGAAGGAATGGGTGACGTTTCGGGTCGAGACCCAAGCCGTAGAAGTTGATCACCAATTCATCATCAGGTTAAGTGACATAAATGGGGACTCAGTCACAAATATAATCTGCTATTCGTTATAATGAATGCTGGCTCGAAGGGCCGAATGGCCTCCTCCTCCACCTATTGTCTGTTGTCACATTCTCAGGATGCAGAATGAGAGGAGAAATCGAACACACCTCACGTCCATCGCGAGGGTCCGAACGGAGTTGTGTAAAAGAATATAAGTATAAATAACTGCAGATGCTGGTACAAATCAAAGGTATTTATTCACAAAATGCTGGAGTAACTCAGCAGGTCAGGCAGCATCTCAGGAGAGAAGGAATGGGTGACGTTTATTCAGACTGAAGAAGGGTCTCGCCCCGAAACGTCACCCATTCCTTCTCTCCTGAGATGCTGCCTGACCTGCTGAGTTACTCCAGCATTTTGTGAATAAATACCTCGGAGTTGTGTAAAATGTCTCCAGATGCTTTTGAAATAGTAAAGTGTAGTCATAGATGTAAAGTAGGGAGCGTGGCAGCCAATCTACATGTGATTAAGTGGCCGCAGAAAGTTACCTGATTGAAACCAGTAGTTCCAGGACTTTCTGTTTCTATTTCGGATTTCCAGCATAACTGGTATTTTGCTTTCATGAAGGGACTAATTTTAAAAACTTTCCTGTTTCAACCTCCATGCCTCTGTAATCTCAATCAGTTCTGCAACCATCTGTGATGTCTATAATCCAACTCTGATGTCGAGCGCTTCTAGTTGCCAGCACGGTGGCGCAGCGGTAGAGTTGCTGCCTCGCAGCGCCGGAGACCTGGGTTCGAATCTGACCACGGGTGCTGTCTGTATGGAGTTTGTACGTTCTCCCTGTGACTGCGTGGGTTTTATCCGGGTGCTCCGGTTTCCTCCCGCACTCCAAAGACGTGCAGGTCTGCAGGTTAACTGGCTTCAGTAAAATTGTCTCCAGTGCGTGGGATAGAACTAGTGTACCTGTGATTAGACAATAGACAATAGACAATAGGTGCAGGAGTAGGCCATTCAGCCCTTCGAGCCAGCACCGCCATTCAATGCGATCATGGCTGATCACTCTCAATCAGTACCCCGTTCCTGCCTTCTCCCCATACCCCATCACTCCGCTATCCTTAAGAGCTCTATCCAGCTCTCTCTTGAAAGCATCCAACGAACTGGCCTCCACTGCCTTCTGAGTCAGAGAATTCCACACCTTCACCACACTCTGACTGAAAAAGTTCTTCCTCATCTCCGTTCTAAATGGCCTACCCCTTATTCTTAAACTGTGGCCCCTTGTTCTGGACTCCCCCAACATTGCTGGTTGGCGTGGACTCGGTGGGCCAAGGGGCCTATTTCCACGCAGAATCTCTAAACTAAACTAAAGATGTAATGTCCCCTGAACCTCTCCACCTTCCTCTCATCCTTTTACTCTCCTTGATGTCTGACAAGGCTATTGGTACGGGAAAAAACTGCAGATGCTGGTTAAAATCGAAGGTAGACAAACAATGCTGGAGTAACTCAGCGGGTCAGGCAGCATCTCAGGAGAGAAGGAATGGGTGACGTTTCGGGTCGAGACCCTTCTTCAGACTCGACTCGACCCGAAAAGTCACCCATTCCTTCTCTGCCGAGATGCTGCCTGACCCGCTGAGTTACTCCAGCATTGTGTGTCTACCTAAGGCTATTGGTACTTTGCCCCAATGTGAGCCAGTGCCAATTTCCATTTGATGGCCCTCCTGCAAAGAACCTGGTGTCATTTTTGTTTCGTTGTTGGGGCATGGATATCGGGAGAGAATAAAGAGCCGCCTTGGGAAGGCCGCAAATATTTTCTAAAGACCCATCCACCATGGCCACACTCCCATCTCCCAGCTACTGACATCAGTCTGAAGAAGGGTCTCGACCCGAAACGCCACCCATTCCTTCTCTCCTGAGATGCTGCCTGACCCGCTGAGTTACTCCAACATTTTGTGAAATAAATACCTTCGATTTGTACCAGCATCTGCAGTTATTTTCTTACACTATATATATTTTGTTTAGAGATACAGCGCGGAAACAGGCCCTTTGACCCACCGTGTCCGCGCCGACCAGCGATCCCCGCACACTAACACTACCCTACGCACACTAGGGACAAATGACAATGATACCAAGCCAACCAACCTACAAAACACTGGAATTTAGAAGGATGAGGGGGGATCTTATTGAAACATATAAGATAATTAGGGGATTGGACACATTAGAGGCAGGAAACATGTTCCCAATGTTGGGGGAGTCCAGAACAAGGGGCCACAGTTTAAGAATAAGGGGTAGGCCATTTAGAACGGAGATGAGGAAGAACTTTTTCAGTCAGAGAGTGGTGAAGGTGTGGAATTCTCTGCCTCAGAAGGCAGTGGAGGCCAGTTCGTTGGATGCTTTCAAGAGAGAGCTGGATGGAGCTCTTAAGGATAGCGGAGTGAGGGGGTATGGGGAGAAGGCAGGAACGGGGTACTGATTGAGAGTGATCAGCCATGATCGCATTGAATGGTGGTGCTGGCTCGAAGGGCTGAATGGCCTACTCCTGCACCTATTGTCTATTGTCTATTGTCTATTGTCTACTGTCTATTGTCTATTGTCTATTGTAAAACCGTACGTCTTTGGAGCATGGGAGGAAACCGGAGATCCTGGGGGAAAACCAATGCCGGTCAAGGGGGAAAACCAATGCCGGTCAAGGGGGAGAACGCACAGACTCCATGCAAACAAGCGCCCGTTGTCAGGATCGAACCCGTGTCTCTGGCGCTTGTAGAGGAGCTACTCAACCGTCACGCCACCGTGCCGCCCTTTCGCTTTGTTCTGGGCACAGAACCCAGCAACAAGCCAGATCATTGTCTCAATTCATTCAATGCCTCATCTAGAATTACACCAAAATCAGCCTCTGTATCTTTGATGTTTCTGAAGGTGATCTTTGAATCCTTTCTCCCTGCTTGTTCCCATCCAGTAACATGAGCCAGCAAATCTGCATCAAACCAAGTTAATCATAGCACTCCGCGATGTTGAATCAAACCTGAGTAGAAAAAGTATTTTCTTCTGCAGGGACCTTCAGTGTAAGAAGTAATTGGATCTTCAATGCGTCTTATTCAGGTTCGGTTACATGTGTTCAGACTGTAATCTTAATCTCGCCAGGTTGAAAAAAGAAGGCATAATTAAGATGCTTTGAAGTATTTTTATTTTAAGCGTTGATCGTGTGTAAATGGAAAATTACTTTAAAACGGGAAACGCTCCTTTCTGGGTATACCCAAGACTGCCTGAGTTTTGAACGTCAGACCAGGCCGGAACCTCAATAACACCTAGTTTTTCAGGTAGCATCTTCATTGTCGCAAAACAAAACATCTCAATACAATCGGCCACATCAGGGGGGATCTCTGGCATCGACTCATGTCTACCGGATGGGCTCAATGCCGTTTACACCCGTTTGGGAGGAGGCAAACGCCCGACTCTGCTCTCCATACACATCCTGGGGCCCAGGAGACTGCGGCCTACAGGGGGGGGGGGCGCCAAGCCAGCCCCTGCTCATCCCCCGAGGATCAGGAGGATGCCGGACGTGGGGGGCAAGGAACAAGGCCCAACGGTGGACGGGCGAGGAGAGGGACGTGGGTTCTCTGGTCCACCCTCACGTCCAAGGCAGGCGACGACGGCTGGAGGCCCCGCAGCAGCCTGGGGCTCGCCTGAAACGAGCACCGCTCATAACAAACTGGAGCACGGACTGACAATAGACAATAGACAATAGACAATAGGTGCAGGAGGAGGTCATTCGGCACTTCGAGCCAGCACCGCCATTCAATGTGATCATGGCTGATCATTCTCAATCAGTACCCCGTTCCTGCCTTCTCCCCATACCCCCTGACTCCGCTATCCTTAAGAGCTCTATCTAGCTCTCTCTTGAATGCATTCAGAGAATTGGCCTCCACTGCCTTCTGAGGCAGAGAATTCCACAGATTCACAACTCTCTGACTGAAAAAGTTTTTCCTCATCTCAGTTCTAAATGGCCTACCCCTTATTCTTAAGGGGACTGGACTTGGAAAATGGCGCCAAAACATGGCACTTTTTGCGTGTGGAATCAATGGACTATTTCTGCAGGCTTACTGATCAGTAGGGTTGCCATATTAGCCGGGACATCCGGTATTTTGGGTTAAATTGGCTTGTCCCCTACGAGACCCCTCTTGTCCCGTATTAGGCCTGGGGGGGCGCTGTAGGCCCGGACAATGTAGAAGGAAAAAAACTGCAGATGCCGGTTAAAATCTGTGTCTACCTTCCAGACAGTGTACTGACGGAGCAACCCGCCTCCTGGCCCGGGCAGCCGCTGTTGGTGGAGCGGGAACACGTGGCCGCTGGCTGGGTGAGGTCACGTGGGGCGCGGGGCGGTGACGTCACCTTGTCCCGTATTTGGGAGTGAGATAGTTGGCACCCCTACTGATCAGGGATGTGCTGAGGCATGGCAATACTCTACCGGGCTGTTTGTAAGGAAAGAATTTCACTGTGCGTTTGCGCTTTGCACAGTGACAATAAAAGCACCATTGAAACCATTGAACAATTGAGATGAAACAGGAGCTTGAAAGAACCTCAAACAGCTTTTCCTTATTGCTATCAGATTCCAGAACTAATGACCTCTTTTATATCCCCTCCCCAGAGGTGTTGCTATGTACTCTAACTCTCAACACTACCTCATTCAGTTATTTAATTACAGTATTATACTTTAGGTCTTTTGGCACTGCTTTTAGTTTGTACTACAATCTTATCCCATTCTGCTTTGAAATCACTGTAGCATTTATCGTTGTGTTTACCATTTATATTATTTACACTTTGAGCTTCTGCAACCTGATGTAATGTCAATAATTAGTTGAGTTTTGTTTAGAGATACAGCAAGGAAATATGCCCTTCAGCCCACCTAGTCCACACCGACCAGCGATCCCCGTACACACACTAAGGACAATTTTACATTTACACCAAGCCAATTAACCAACAAACCCCTTTCGTCTTTGGAGTGTGGGAGGAAACCAAAGATCTTGGAGAAAACCCACGCGATCACGAGGAGAAGGTACAAACTCGGTACAGACAGCGCCTGTAGTCGGGATCGAACCCGGGACTCTGGTGCCGTAAGCGCTGTAAGGCAGCAACTCTACCGCTGCGCCACCGTGCCGCCCTAATCTAATTTGAATCTGAATCTTTCGGACTATTGTTAATCGAATCAAAGCCTGGACATTAAATTAGATGATCAAAAGATTGGCCAAACTAAACGTAGTTTCTTTAAAAAGGAGAGAGAGGTAAAGAGATGGAGAGAGTCAGAGAGTTGTAAATCTGTGGAATTCTCTGCCTCAGAAGGCAGTGGAGGCCAATTCTCTGAATGCATTCAAGAGAGAGCTAGATAAAGCTCTTAAGGATAGCGGAGTCAGGGGGTATGGGGAGAAGGCAGGAACGGGGTACTGATTGAGAATGATCAGCCATGATCACATTGAATGGCGGTGCTGGCTCGAAGGGCCGAATGGCCTCCTCCTGCACCTATTGTCTATTGTCTATTGTCTATTGAGCTCGGAGCTTTAGTAGCATAAGACTGAACTACAAAATGGGGGACGGATTAATGTCAGTGCCAATTGATGCAAGAGGAAGACGAGAGGGTTTTGGAGCTGTGGAAGATTTGAGGCCTATGAAACATGATACAGGTTAGAATAGGGAGTGGAGGAGTTTATGTGGTCTCGAGTTTAGGGGGAGATTTCAGTCGCAGATTAACTGAGTCAATTCAAAACTGCTGGTGCAGGTTGATGGAGAAAATTAGCCAGGCGTCCTCTTTTAGGTTAGTTTAGTTTAGAGATACAGCGTGGAAACAGGCCCTTCGGCCCATCGGGTCCGCGCCGACCAGCGATCCCCGCACATTAACAGTATCCTACACCCACTAGGGACAATTGTTTTACATTTACCAAGCCAATTTACCTACAAACCTGTTTGTACTACGTACCATCTGAAGAAGGGTCTCGACCCGAAACGTCACCCATTCCTTCTCTCCAGAGAGTATAAGAAAATAACTGCAGATCCTGGTACAAATCGAAGGTATTTATTGACAAAGGTATTTATTCAGTCTGAAGAAGGGTCTCGACCCGAAACGTCGCCCATTCCTTCTCTCCAGAGATGCTGCCTGACCTGCTGAGTTACTCCAGCATTTTGTGAATAAATACCTTCTCTCCAGAGATGTTGCCTGACCTGCTGAGTTACTCCAGCTTTTAGTGTCTACCTTCGGTTTAAACCAGCATCTGCTGTTCCTTCTTACATATACCTACCTGTATGTCTTTGGAGTGAGGGAGGAAACCGAAGATATCGGAGAAAACCCACGCGGTCACGGGGAGAACGTGCAAACTCCATGCAGACAGCACCTATGCTCTTATTGGAGAGGGTCCAGAGGAGGTTTACGAGGATGATCCCAGGAATGATTGTGTAAACCTATGATGAGCGTTTTCAAAGTACTAGACCTGTACTCGCTGGAGTTTAAAAACATCAGTGGGGGGACCTCATTGAAACTTATCGAACAGTGAAAGACTTGGATAGAGTGGATGTGGAGAGGATTTTTCCACTGGTGGGAGAGTCCAGGACCAGAGGCCAGAGCCTCAGAATGAAAGGACGTACCTTTAGAAAAGAGATGAGAAGGAATTAGTTTAGTCAGAGGGTGGTGAGTCTGTGGAATTCATTGCCACAGAAGGCTATGGAGGCCAAGTCAATGGATATTTTTAAGGTGGAGATTGACAGATTCTTGATGAGTGCAGGTGTCAGGGGTTGTGGGGAGAAGGCAGGAAAATGGAATGGAATACTTCATTGCCACATGTGATTCAGGATTCAGGATTCAGGATATCTTTATTTGTCATCCAAAAAAACACGTTTTTTGGACGAGATTTCGTCACCCACAGTCCAACAATAAGAGCAATAAAATAAGCAAATTACACAACCCCAACCAACACAAAACACAAAAAAAAAAGATCCATCACAGTGAGTCTCCTCCAGTCACCTCCTCACTGTGATGGAAGGCCAGAATGTATTTTCTCTTCCCCTGCCGTCTTCTCCCGCGGTCAGGCTGTTGAAGGCCTAACAAGGCGCAGTGAAATTATTTGCTTGCATACCTAATGTGTACAGATGGGGTTGAGAGTGAAAGAAAGATCAGTCATGATTGAATGGCGGAGTAGACTCGATGGGGCGAATGGCGTATCTCTGCTGCGAGAACTTATGAACTTGTGAAAAGGACTTTCTACGGAATGGTCCCGAGCCAAAGCATCATTTGCCCACTCCCTCCCCAGATGCTGCCTGACCCGCTGAGTAACCCCAGCACTCTGTGTCCTTTAGCATCTCTTCTAGCTGGGCCACTGTACTTCTCTTTTACCGAAGCTCCAGAGCTCCCCCCGCCCAAAAGAAACAGCTCCCCTCGAGCTATGAGATCAATTCCTTTCAAAATCAAAGGGTGCACTTTTAGAAAGGAGGTGAGAAGGAACTTCTTTAGTCAGAGGGTGGTGAATCTGTGGAATTCTTTGCCACAGGAGGCAGTGGAGGCCAAGCCAGTAGATATTTTTAAGGCCTATTGTTAGTCGAACCAAAACCTGGACATTAAATTAGATGATCAAAAGATTGGCCAAACTAAAAGTAGTTTCTTTAAAAAGGAGAGGGAGGTAAAAAGATGGAGAGAGTTAGACCGGGAGCTCGGAGCTTTAGCAGCATAAGACTGAACTACAAAATGGGGGACGGATTCATGTCAGTGCCAATTGACGCAAGAGGAAGACGAGAGGATTTTGGAGCTGTGGAAGATTTCAGGCCTATGAAAAATGATACAGGTTAGAATAGGGAGTGGAGGGGTTTATGTGGTCTCGAGTTTAGGGGGAGACTTCAGTCGCAGATTAACTGAGTCAATTCAAAACTGCTGGTGCAGGTTGACGGAGAAAATTAGCCAGGCGTCCTCTTTTAGTTTAGTGTCCTGATTATTACGGGTGTCAAGGGTTATGGGGAGAAGGCAGGACAATGGGATTAGGAGACAGAGATCAGCCAAGATTGAATGACGGAGTCGACTCGATGGGCCGAATGGCCTAATTCTCCTCCAGTAACTTGCGAACTTGTGAAAATCCTCAGGGGTTTCAGCTCACCGGTGATTTCACCCACAGGAAACAGCGGCTTCCGGTTGCAGGGAAGTGCATTCACAGAGTGGCTGTTAGCACAAACGAGGTGTGAATGCTCCAGTCCCGTACTGGTCAATGGAAACCGCAACTATTTCCAGGAGCCATTTCCTGACATTTCAGCCAGTGTGAAGAACCATTGTAATGTACTGTCAATAAATCTGTGAGCCACTGTGAAAAAGCAACGCCCACCTCTGACTCCTTCTCCAAAGTTCCGAGAAGTGGTTTAAGCCCATTAATATTTCAAATATATATTTGACTATTATTCATGATACCTCCACCTGCACAGTAAATACAATCACTACACGACCTGTTCCTGTGTTGAGGTTTCTTATCGTCACGTGTACCAGGGCACAGTGAAAAGCTTAGTGTTTGCATGCTTTCCAAACAGGTCAGATGTACCTTACATAAGCCGTTCACAATGGCCAGTCTCCTTTATCATCGTGACTTTTTTTGCATATCTTTCATTCATTGGTCTTTACCACTGTCTATATCTCACGATTCCCTTATCCCTAACTAGTCTGAAGAAGGGTCTCGACCCAAAAGGTCACCCATTCCTTCTCTCCAGAGACGCTGCCTGTCCCGCTGAGTTACTCCAGCTTTTTGTGTCTGTCTTTGGTTTAAACCAGCGCCTGCAGTTCCTTCCTACACCTTACATAAATATAGTCAGGTCAAGTTTTCATTCATTCATTCATTCATTCATTCATTCATTCATTCATTCATTCATTTCTTCATTCCTTCATTCCTTCATTCATTCATTCATTCATTCATTCATTCATTCATTCATTCATTCATTCATTCATTTCTTCATTCCTTCATTCATTCCTTCATTCATTCATTCATTTATTCATTCATTCATCTATTTATTCATTCATTCATTCATCTATTTAACTGAAGCCCAATAGACAAAGTAAAGACGAAGATTCAACATGCAGAATATAGTTCTCAGCAATCTAGTGCATCAGTTCCATAGACAATGTCCAATGCCCACAGTGGGTTAGAGGTGAATCGGACAGTACCCTAGCTCGTGGAAGGGCCTGGTAACAGAGGGGAAGAAGCTGTTACCAATACTGGTGGTGTGCCTTTCGAAGCTTCTGTACCTTCTCCCAGATGGAAGCAGGGAGAAGACGGAATGACCAGGGTGGGACTAGCCTTTGATCATGTTGATTATTTGTCCGAGGAGGCGTGAGGCCTGCAGGTACAGCAGGCAGTGAAGAAAGCCAATGGAATGTTGGCCTTCATAACAAGAGGAGTTGAGTATAGGAGCAAAGAGGTCCTTCTGCAGTTGTACAGGGCCCCAGTGAGACCGCACCTGGAGTACTGTGTGCAGGTTTGGTCTCCAAATTTGAGGAAGGATATTCTTGCTATTGAGGGCATGCAGCGTAGGTTTACTAGGTTAATTCCCGGAATGGCGGGACTGTCATATGTTGAAAGACTGGAGTGACTAGGCTTGTATACACTGGAATTTAGAAGGATGAGAGGCGATCTTATCGAAACATATAAGATTATTAAGGGGTTGGACACGTTAGAGGCAGCAAACATGTTCCCAATGTTGGGGGAGTCCAGAACAAGGGGCCACAGTTTAAGAATAAGGGGTAGGCTATTTAGAGCGGAGAGGAGGAAAAACTATTTCAGTCAGAGAGTTGTGAATCTGTGGAATTCTCTGCCTCAGAAGGCAGTGGAGGCCAATTCTCTGAATGCATTCAAGAGAGAGCTAGATAGAGCTCTTAAGTATAGCGGAGTCAGGGGGTATGGGGAGAAGGCAGGAACGGGGTACTGATTGAGAATGATCAGCCATGATCACATTGAATGGCGGTGCTGGCTCGAAGGGCCGAATGGCCTCCTCCTGCACCTATTGTCTATTGTCTATTGTCTATTGTGAAGTGCAGACGGGGTCAGCAGTGGGAAGTCTCTACTGCGAGATGAACTAGGCGATATCTGATTCTGCAATTTCTCGTGGTCTTTGGCAGAACTGTTCACAAACCAAGCTGTGTCAGTCCAATACTTGTACTAACATTGTCTGTGCTTCCTCTTTAAACTGTGGAGCAGGAAGCTAGACTGTTGTCCTTCCCCACAAAGAGTTTGCAAAGACTGCACCAAGTTTCAATGCATTTCCTAGCAGCTGCTCCTGCATCTTGCAATGCCCCGGTTGTCAGCATTGCCTTGTGGACATCTCCTTACACTGGAAGCCTCCGGAAAGAAAGGTCCCGACCTGAGACGTCATCTATCCATATCCCTCCACAGATGATACCTGACCTGCTGATTTCTTCCAGCGGTTTGGCTTTTAGTTTGCGTTTGGAAGAATTGGCTGTCTAAAGTAGAGCATTGAATTCACATTAGTTTAGTTTAGTTTAGTTTAGTTTAGAGATACAGCACAGAAACAGTCCCTTCGGCCTCTTGAGTCCACGCCGACCAGTGATCCCTGATACTAACACGATCCTACATGCACACTAGGGGCAATTTACAATTTTACCGAAGCCAATTAACCTATAAACGTGTATGTCTTTGGAGTGTGGGAGGAAACCGGAGCACCCGGAGAAAACCCACGTGGTCACAGGGAGAACGTACAAACTCCGTACAGGCAGCACCCGTGGTTAGGATTGAACCCGGGACTCTGGCGCTGTAAGTCAGCAACCCTACCTCTGCGTCGCTGTGCCACCCCTAGCCTGGAGGTACAGCAGCTAACAGGCCCTTCGGCCCATCAGTGCCGACCAGCGATCACCCGTACACTAGTTCTATCCGATGCACTAGAGACAATTTATGGAAGCCAATTAACCTACAAACCTGCACGTCCTTGGAGTGTGGGAGGAAACCGGAGCACCTGGAGAAAACCCACACAGTCACAAGGACTGGGATCGTTCTTCTTAGAGTTGTGACAGTGAAGAGAAAGTTTAAATGATTGACAAGTTTTGAAGGAGCAAGATGGTGGTGGATAATTTCTCAGGTGTGGATGGAGGTAAAGGGAGAGGGTATGAAGGAGGCAGTGAAAGTGCCTGCACACCTTTGCCCCATGATGTTAGAGATGCACAACATCCTCCTCCAAAGCTACTGAACCTGCACACAGCCCTGCTCCTTTGCCACATGTTTGGTATGGCAAGATAGTAGGGTTGCCAACTATCTCACTCCCAAATACGGGACAAGGTGACGTCCACGCCTATTGAGTCCACGCCGTGTTTGCAGTGCTTCCTGCATTTCTTCCAGGATATACTAAAACCATTGGAGAACAAAACTGAAGCCAACATGATGATCAAATTTGTGCACAGTAAAATGCCACAAACAAACCATTCTGCTCTGGTATTACTGAGCAGAGAGATCAAGGACATCCAGCAGGAAAGGGACAATGGTCCTGGTCTTCTCTGAGATGGTACCACAGCATCGTTTATCTCCATGAGAGAGAGAAGGAAGGAAGAAAGAGAGAGAGAGAGAGAGAGAGAGAGAGAGAGAGGGAGGGAGAGAAAGAGAGAGAAAGGAGAAAGGGAGTGTGGAAAGAAAGAGAAAGAGGGAGAGTGTTCCCAATGTTGGGGGAGTCCAGAACAAGGGGCCACAGTTTGAGAATAAGGGGTAGGCCATTTAGAACGGAGATGAGGAAGAACTTTTTCAGTCAGAGGGTGGTGAAGGTGTGGAATTCTCTGCCTCAGAAGGCAGTGGAGGCCAGTTCGTTGGATGCTTTCAAGAGAGAGCTGGATAGAGCTCTTAAGGATAGCGGAGTGAGGGGGTATGGGGAGAAGGCAGGAACGGGGTACTGATTGATAGTGATCAGCCATGATCGCATTGAATGGCGGTGCTGGCTCGAAGGGCTGAATGGCCTACTCCTGCACCTATTGTCTATTGTCTATTGTCTAGTATCAGTGTGAGAGAGAAAGAGAGGAAAAAAAAGAGAGAGATAGGGGGAATGAGAAACTGAGAGAAAGAGGGAGAAGGGGAGAGAGAAAGAGAGAGAGACAAAAAAAATAGAGAGAGAAAGAGAAAGAGAAAAGAAAAAACAGGGCCTAGCTGAACTCGAGTGGCACGGTGGCGCAGGGGTAGAGCTGCTGCCTTACAGCGCTGGAGACCCGGGTTCGATCCCGATCCCGATCCCGCGTGACCTCACCCGGCCAACGGCCACGTGCTCCCGCTCCACAAATGGCGGCCTCCCAGCCCGCGGGCCTGACACGGGACAAGGAGCGGTCCCGTATGGGACAAACGAATTTAGCCCAAAATACGAGATGTCCACTCTAATGCGGGACAGTTGGCAACCCTACAAGATGGGAAGGTGGGAAGCAACGGCTGGCTTTCTTCAAGTCGTGTGTTGTCAAGATTTATGTGAATACACTATCTGAAAGGCTCGTCGAAATCAGACCAGTTGCAACCATAAATGCATAATTAATGATACTAAAGCTAATAAGAGTCTGACCTCGGGGGAAGGTTCCAGGCTCACTCCGAAGAGCTGAGCACAAAACCCAGGCTGGCACTTCAAGCAGCACTGAGTGGGGCACTGTGTTTTGTTCGGGGAGTTACATTGAGGAGGCGCTGTGAACTGTTTGCGTGCTACTGTATGTTTCATTTTTTCCTTAGTACCTAATCAGATGTACAGCACTTTGGTCAACGTGGGTTGTTTTTAAATGTGCTATACAAATAAAATTGACTTGACTTGACTTGACTTTTAGTTTAGTTTAGAGACACAGCGCGGAAACAGGCCCTTCGGCCCACTGGGTCCCTCTCCCCCTCTCTCCCTCCCTCCCTCCCTCCCTCCCTCCCTCCCTCCCTCCCTCCCTCCCTCCCTCTCTCTCTCTCTCTCTCTCTCTCTCTCTCTCTCTCTCTCTCTCTCTCTATATATATATATATATATATATATGTATATATATATATGTGTGTCCTCTCTCTCTCTCTCTCTCTGTCTCTCTCTCTCTCTCTCGATATATATATATATATGTGTGTGTGTCCTCCCTCTTTCTCCACCCACCCCCCCTCTCTCTCTCTCTCTCTCTATATATATATATATATATATATATATACATGTGTGTGTAGGAAAGAACTGCAGATGCTGGTTCAAATCGAAGATAGACACAAAATGCTGGAGTAACTCAGCGGGTCAGGCAGCATCTCTGGAGAGAAGGAATGGGTGACGTTTCGGGTCGAGATCCTTCTTCAGACCCCCGCTGAGTGTCTATCTTCTATATATATGGCAACAAAAATAAATAAATATATATATATATAGATGGCAAAAACAGCAGGGTAGCATCTCTTTGAAATATTAATGGGCGAGCTCCATTACATTTATCAATGAATGGGTCTCTGTTACACTACGGCTCAGATCACAGCCGAGGCAGGTAACAGCGCATAATGTACAGGATATACAGCCCTATCATTACTAATTACCACGGTGTAGACTGCGACTCTTCAGGGTGGAGTGGGGGATGGGAAAGGGTTCTGTTCCCAACTCAGCTTTTCAGCAGAAGATAGACTTAACAGGGCAGGCAGCATCTCTGGGTGGAAGCAATAGGTGACGTAGGTTATCAGCAGTTTTGAGAGTTATTCTAAAATTCTTTATTTCTGAGACCGCACTCGTAGGTCAGGATCGAACCCAGGTCCCTGGCATTGTAAGGCAACAACTATACTGCTGTGCCACCGTGCCTCCCCTCCCCCCCCCCCCCCCCCCCCCCCCATCTTGCGTTTGTACCGTCTCCCTGAGATTATGTTTGTTTCTTCTGGGACCTTCAGTTTCCTCCTCTCAGTCAAAAATGTGTGGATTGGTAGCTTAATGGGCCACTACAAATAGGCATCGGTGTGCAGGTGAGTGGTAGAATTTGTCTGGAGATAAAAAAAATGTATTCATATAAGTTTAGGGCAAATGGGTGCTTGAAAATCGATGTGGAACATGGTAGACTGAAGGTATTTATTCACAAAATGCTGGTGTAACTCAGCAGGTCAGGCAGCATCTCGGGAGAGAAGGAATGGGTGACGTTTCGGGTCGAAACCCTTCTTCAGACTGATCAGTCCCTAGAAGGGTCTCGACCCGAAACGTCACCCATTCCTTCTCTCCCGAGATGCTGCCTGACCTGCTGAGTTACTCCAGCATTTTGTGAATAAATACCTTCGATTTGTACCAGCTTCTGCAGTTATTTTCTTATACATATGGTAGACTGAAGGGCCTGTTTCCATGCTGTATCTCTCTGTGACCATGATTTCTGCTCAATCAGACTGGGAGAGCAAACCTTGGCCACGATGCCTGACATAGGTTCGTGTTCATAAGTTCTAAGAGCAGAATTAGGCCATTCGGCCCATCAGGTCTACTGCTCCATTCAAAGATGGCTGATCTACCTTTCCCTCTGAACACCATTCTCCTGCCTTCTCCACAATAACCCCTGGCGCCCATCCTTACTAAGGGTACGAATCTGTCAATCACCACCATAAAAATATCCATGACGGCCTCCACCGGCTTCTGTGGGCAATGAATTCCACAGATTCACCACCCTCTGACTAAAGAAATTCCTTCTCATCTCATATCATATCATATACATACAGCCGGAAACAGGCCTTTTCGGCCCTCCAAGTCCGTGCCGCCCAGTGATCCCCATACATTAACACTATCCTACACCCACTAGGGACAATTTTTACATTTACCCAGCCAATTAACCTACATACCTGTACGTCTTTGGAGTGTGGGAGGAAACCGAAGATCTCGGAGTAAACCCACGCAGGTCACGGGGAGAACGTACAAACTCCTTACAGTGCAGCACCCGTAGTCAGGATCGAACCTGAGTCTCCGGCGCTGCATTCGCTGTAAAGCAGCAACTCTACCGCTGCGCTACCGTGCCGCCCTATTCACAAAAATCCTTCCTGAAGATACGTCCTTGTATTCTGAGGCCACGACCCCTGGACCTAGACTCTCCCACTAGCGGAAGCATCCTCTCCACATCCACTCGATCCAGGCCTTTCCTTATGCAGTAAGTTCCAATCAAAGATAATAGAGGAGCAAGATAGACCACTCGGCCCTAAAAACCGTAGCACGTCACGGCGCCATTTTAGAAGGCAGAAACTTGCAGAAACATTTTAAAAGAAAAAGAACAAAAATCTGTGAGTTGATAGATGAGATATATTCTGCATTTTAATGGTCTCATCACACATACTGGTTCCCCAAAACACTGATTACACTGCGAGAGGCAGAGCGAACGGTGGGGTTTGCTTACTAAAATGGCGGACGTTACGCTCCTTTGCGTACTACACTTCAGTATAGGCGATTTCAATGGAGTGGTTCATCTTGCTCCTCTAGTATCTTTGGTTTCAATGCGGTCCCTCCTTATCCATCTAAACCCCAGCGTGTACAGGCCCAGTGCCGTCAAACGCTCGATTCCAATATATGTTCCATTGAAGCCAACACGAATTTGGAATTTTCCAGTCAATCAGTGGAATGGATTTTTCATCTATTTATATTTTCGCCTCGTCCACGTAGTTTGGTTCGTGTTACCAATCCAGTAAACCAAAGGGACAGGAGTTCAAATTCAATTAATTAAATCGAGCAGAATGACATTCTGGAACAGTAACCATGAAACTACCAGATAAGTCACTGAAATAGGTCACTGAAAGGAAGCATGCAGGTACAGCAGGCAGTGAAGAAAGCCAACGGAATGTTGGCCTTCATAACAAGAGGAGTTGAGTGTAGGAGCAAAGAGGTCCTTCTACAGTTGTACAGGGCCCTAGTGAGACCTCACCTGGAGTACTGTGTGCAGTTTTGGTCTCCAAATTTGAGGAAGGATATTCTTGTTATTGAGGGCGTGCAGCGTAGTTTTACTAGGTTATTTCCCGGAATGGCGGGACTGTCCTATGTTGAAAGACTGGAGGGACTAGGCTTGTATACACTGGAATTTAGAAGGATGAGAGGAGATCTTATCGAGACGTATAAGATTATTAAGGCATTTCCTGCCTGGACACGTTAGAGGCAGGAAACATGTTCCCAATGTTGGGGGAGTCCAGAACAAGGGGCCACAGTTTAAGAATAAGGGGTAGGCCATTTAGAACTGAGATGAGGAAAAACTTTTTCAGTCAGAGAGTTGTGAATCTGTGGAATTCTCTGCCTCAGAAGGCAATGGAGTCCAATTCTCTGAATGCATTCAAGAGAGAGCTAGATAGAGCTCTTAAGGATAGCGGAGTCAGGGGGTATGGGGAGAAGGCAGGGACGGGGTACTGATTGAGAATGATCAGCCATGATCACATTGAATGGCGGTGCTGGCTCGAAGGGCCGAATGGCCTCCTCCTGCATCTATTGTCTATTGTCTAAGTCACAAAGACAAATCTGCCATCCTTACTTGATCTGGTTAATATGTGGCTCGACGCCTTCAGTGGTTACTGTTGACATAATACCATTACAATATCATATCATATCATATCATATATATACAGCCGGAAACAGGCCTTTTCGGCCCTCCAAGTCCGTGCCGCCCAGTGATCCCCGTACATTAACACTATCCTACACCCACTAGGGACAATTTTTACATTTACCCAGCCAATTAACCTACATACCTGTACGTCTTTTGGAGTGTGGGAGGAAACCGAAGATCTCGGAGAAAACCCACGCAGGTCACGGGGAGAACGTACAAACTCCTTACAGTGCAGCACCCGTAGTCAGGATCGAACCTGAGTCTCCGGCGCTGCATTCGCTGTAAAGCAGCAACTCTACCGCTGCGCTACCGTGCCGCCCTAAAAGAACCTTTGAACAAATGGTTGATCAAGCTTGTCAGTTCAATGGTTAAAAAAGGACACAAAGTGCTGGAGTAAATCAATGGTGCAGGCAGCATCTTTGGAGAACATGGATGGTTGATGCTTCGGGTGGGAAGGTCCCGACCCAAGATTCCAGCATCTGCAGTTCTGCGTGTCAACATAAATGATCTGTTTGGACATTGAGAAGATAGACACAAAGTGTTGGAGTAACTCAGCGGGTCAGGCTGCATCTCTGGAGGAAAAGGACAGGTGAGGTTTCGGGTCAGAACTTTTCTTCAGACAAGAAGGGTTTTTCTGAAGAAGGGTTTTGAAGAAACACACTCTGCATGCTCCGCAATCAGTTCAAATATTACTAAACATAAGCACAATCAAGACAAACTCGAGCAATAGGTAGAGATAAGGGGAAGAGTGTAGAATATGAGAAACGTCACCCATCCTTTTTCTCCAGAGATGCGGCCTGACCCGTTGGGTTACTCCAGCACTTTGTCTCTTTTTCTTTTGCAAACCATCATCTGCAGTTCCTTGTTTCTACAGTTCAACGGTAACTTAGATTGAGATCTGGGTTTAGGTTTCGGCCTATTATTGTCACGTGTACCGGGGTACAGTGAAAAGGTTTACTCTGCATGCTCTCCAATCAGTTCAAATATTACTAAACATAAGTACAGGACATAAGTCAAACTCAAGAACAGTAGGTAGAGCCAAGGGGAAGATACAGAGTGCAGAATATGAGAAAATATTATTAGAATATTTCTCGACCGGGAAACGCTCGTAAAATTAAACTCGAGCGCTACAGGAGCACTATTAAACAGAAATCTACTCACCGATATACCAATAGAGATCATCAAAGGAGCGCACCGCGGCAGCAGCAGTGGGAACGCAGGTCAGTGGGAAAGTCGGAAAAAACACCGAGGGAAGCGAGGGGGGGTTCGGAACAGGCTGAGAACCCAAGCCTTACGTCCACCTCTGCCCAGCATACTTCTGGCCAACGTCCAGTCCCTGGAGAACAAGCTGGATGACCTCAGGGCAAGGATCAGATTCCAGAGGGACATAAAGAACTGTAACATCCTTTGTCTGACTGAAACATGGCTGACCCCGCTGGTGCCTGACCAGGTGATCTGCCCATCCGAGTCCTTCACTGTTTTCCGGGCAGACAGAATGAAAGAATCTGGGAAATCCAAGGGCGGAGGAGTCTGCTTCTTGACCAATAATAACTGGTGTAATCCTGGGAATATTAAGACGCTTTCTCGTTCCTGCTCGCCGGACCTGGAACATTTAACTATCCTATGCCGACCATTCTACCTACCCCGGGAGTTCAGCTCGGTGATCATCACAGCCGTCTATATCCCACCGCATGCGGACACCGACGTGGCACTGTCCACCCTACACGATGTGTTGTGTCAACACCAAAACAAGAACCCTGATGCGGCTGTGCTGGTGGCTGGAGACTTCAATAGGGGAAATCTCAAAAAGGTCATGCCCAACTTCTACCAACACATCACGTGTGTCACCAGGGGGGAAAGAACTTTGGACCACTGCTACACGCCGTTCAGGAAAGGCTACAAGGCCGTTTCTCTCCCTCCTTTTGGGAAATCTGACCACGCTGCCATTTTCCTGCTGCCGGAGTACAAACAACGGATAGTACGGGAAGCGACAGTGACGAGGGACGTAAAGCGGTGGGCTGACCATTCAGAGGCCATGCTGCAAGATGCACTGAGCGAAGTCGACTGGAACATGTTCCAAGCAAGTTCCAGAGACGTAAATGAGTTTGCGGAAGCGGTTACGGACTTCATTGCCACAATAGCCGATACCATCATCCCCACGGTAAGGGTCAGTATCTTCCCTAACCAAAAACCCTGGGTGGACAGGTCTATTCGCGTGGCCTTGAATGCTCGCACCGCTGCTTACAACTCTGGCCTGGCATCCGGCAACATGGACGACTACAAGGGAGAGTCCTACCGACTGCGAAGGGCAGTGAAGGATGCAAAAAAGAGGTACCGGGACAAGATGGAGTCACAGATGGAGCAGCAGGACACCAGGCGCCTTTGGCAGGGGCTACGGACTATAACTAGCTACAGGTCCAGCACCCCCTCAACCGGAAGTGCCGGCTCCTCCTTAGCTGATGACCTGAACTCTTTTTACGCACGGTTTGAGACGGGTAACACCACCAGCTCGCCGTCTAAAAACAGCACCGAAGGGGCGCTGGCTAGCGAGGCTGGAGGGGGATCCACCGCCGGGGATGTGCACACATTCTCGGTGTCCGAGCATGAGGTGAGGTGGGCTCTGACGCGTGTGAACACGAGGAAAGCTGGAGGCCCAGATGGTATATCTGGGCGAGTACTAAAGTCTTGTGCTACTCAGCTTGCTCCAGTGCTCACCACAATATTCAACCTCTCCTTGGCAAAGTCCGTGGTCCCTGCATGCTTCAAAAGATCCATCATTGTACCGGTGCCAAAGAATGCCTCTCCAGCGTGTTTAAATGACTACCGACCGGTGGCCCTCACCTCGGTTGTCATGAAATGCTTGGAGAGGCTAGTCAAGAAGCACATCTGCGCCCTCCTTCCTCGCAACATGGACCCACTACAGTTCGCATACCGTCCGAACAGGTCCACGGATGATGCGGTCTCCCAGGTTCTACACACCGCTCTCTCTCATCTGGACAGCCAGGGGGGCTATGTGAGGATGCTGTTCATTGACTTTAGTTCAGCATTCAACACAATAGTCCCCAGCAGACTGGTTGAGAAGCTGCTGGAACTGGGGCTTAGCACCCCTCTGTGTGCCTGGGTCCTGGACTTTCTCACTGCCAGGCCCCAAGTGGTCAGGATGGGGGAACACACATCTAGCTCCCTCACCCTGAACATAGGATCCCCCCAGGGCTGCGTCCTTAGCCCCCTACTGTACTCCCTGTACACACATGACTGTAGGGCCAGGTTCAGCTCAAACTCCATCATCAAGTTTGCTGATGACACTGTGGTGGTGGGCCGGATCTCCAACAACGATGAGAAGGCCTACCGGGAGGAGGTGGCTGATCTGGCACTCTGGTGTCAGGACAATAGCCTCCTCTTGAATGTCACTAAAACAAAGGAGCTGATTGTGGACTTCAGAAGGGCTAAACATCCAAGGACGTACACGCCACTGGAGATAAATGGGTCTATTGTGGATAGGGTGAGCAATTTCAAATACTTGGGAGTCCGCATCTCAGAGGATCTGACGTGGGCAACGCACATTGCCGCACTGGTGGGTAAGGCTAAGCAGCGCCTTTACCACCTTAGACAACTGAGGAAATTCAGAGTGTCGCTGAGGATCCTCCATTGCTTCTACTCTGGGGCTGTAGAGAGCATCCTGTCCGGCAACATTACAGTCTGGTTTGGGAACAGCTCTGCCCAGGACAGGATGGCCCTGCAGAGAGTAGTGCGTTCGGCAGAACGCACCATGGGAACTACACTCGTCCCCCTGCAGGACCTATACATCAGGAGGTGCAGATCCAGAGCAAGCAAGATCATGAGGGACCCCTGCCACCCCAGTAACGGACTGTTCCAGATGCTACGGTCAGGCAAACGCCTCCGCTGTCACGCTGTGAAAACGGAGAGGATGAGACGGAGCTTCTTCCCACAGGCCATCAGGACTGTCAACTTTGATAACCCCAGAGACTAAATTTTTGTCGACACTTTTTGTGCTATGTTTAGTAACTTATTAACTTTATTTATATGCTGTAACTGTAATTATTTTTGTGCACAACCCGCAGGCATTGCCACTTTCATTTCACTGCACATCGAGTATGTGTATGTGACAAATAAATTTGACTTGACTTGACTTGACTTGACATGGTGCTCGATTCACAGGTAGGTTAGAGATTTAAAAGAGTACTGTACGGCACGGTAGCGGCACGGTAGAGTTGCTGCTTTACAGCGAATGCAGCGCTGGAGACTCAGGTTCGATCCTGACTACGGGTGCTGCACTGTAAGGAGTTTGTACGTTCTCCCCGTGACCTGCGTGGGTTTTCTCCGAGATCTTCGGTTTCCTCCCACACTCCAAAGACGTACAGGTATGTAGGTTAATTGGCTGGGTAAATGTAAAAATTGTCCCTAGTGGGTGTAGGATAGTGTTAATGTACGGGGATCGCTGGGCGGCACGGACTTGGAGGGCCGAAAAAGGCCTGTTTCCGGCTGTATATATATGATGATATGATATGATAGTAGAGCGATTGCATTGGATGATAGTAAAACTTTCTCTGGAAAGAGCCTGCAAAGAGTATCCACACTCTGACATCCGACCCGAAACGTCACCCACCCTCTTTCTCCAGAGATGCTGTCCGACCAGTTGAGTTACTCCAGCACTTTGTGTCTATCTTTGCTCGTATCTTTGCCTGGTTCCTTCCTCGATCAGTAACTCAGGAGGTCGCCACTGAAGAGAAATGCAACCAGACCAGTTACACAAGTACTGTAACTGCAATAACAAGTCATGTGTGGCGTTGATAAGTACGGGTGTCAGGGGCTATGAGGAGGGTTGAGAAGGAATGATAGATCAGCCACGATTGAATGGCGGAGTGGGCTTGATGGGCCGAATGGTCCAATTCTGCTCCTACAACTTATGGACTTAAGCATGTGGGGAGTGAGTCTGAAGATGTGTCCTGACCTGAAACGTTACCTGTCTATGTTCTCCAGAGATGCTGCCAGACCCGCTGAGCACTTTGTGTCCTTCTGTGCACTAACCAGCATCTGCAGTTCCACGTTTCTACTTCGAGTGAGCAAGTCACCTCTTGCCGAGTCAATATCTAGAAGGCAAAAAGATCAGGAGACATTGGGTTGTCTGCGTCATAGACATCCCGTGAAAGATTTTGAGGAATCTCACAGGGCTATCTTCGTCCTTGCTTCTCAGTTGTGTGCCCACTGCAGGAGTATCTACATGGAGAGAAGAACATTGCTTCATCCTCCACGCACCCAACAACCCCCTGATATTCCAGCATTCAGAAATAATACGATCATCATACGGTCACACGATGATATGATCATTCATGCTGCAACTGGTTCTGAAATATATGCTTTCAATATGCTTCTCACAGTGTCATGCAGCATGGAAACAGCCCATTCAGCCCATTCTAACCCTGGTAACCACCAAGCACCCACTTGCACTAATCCCATTTTATTTTCCCTGCATTACAACAAACCATCTCCACAATGTACCACTCATCCACACACAAGATGGGATCCCCAGTGGCCAATTAATGCACAAGTCCTTGGCATGTGGGAGGAAACCCATCCGGTCATAGGGAGACAATGGAAACTTTAGGTTTCATGATTCATGTATCTTGTTGTGTTTTATGACTGTTGCCAGACCAATTTCCCTTCTGGGATAAATAAAGTTCCATTGTATCATATTATATCATATCGTACATATCGTAGACAGTATCCAAGGTCAGGATTGAACCTGGATCGCTAGATACATTGGTTAGTTGATTGATTAAGAAAATAACTGCAGATGCTGGTACAAATCGAAGGTATTTATTCACAAAATGCTGGAGTAACTCAGCAGGTCAGGCAGCATCTCGGGAGAGAAGGAATGGGTGACGTTTTGGGTCGAGACCCTTCTTCAGTCTGATGTCAGGGGGGTGGGACAAAGGAAGGATATAGGTGGAGACAGGAAGATAGAGGGAGAACTGGGAAGGAGGAGAGAGGGACAGAGGAGCTATCTAAAGTTGGAGAAGTCGATGTTCATACCACTGGGCTGCAAGCTGCCCAGGCGAAATATGAGGTGCTGTTCCTCCAATTTCATTGATTGATTGGCTTACTGATTGATTGATTGATTGACTTACTGATTGATTGATTGATTGATTGACTTACTGATTGATTGATTGATTGATTGACTTACTGTTTGATTGATTGACTTACTGACTGATTGATTGATTGATTGATTGACTTACTGATTGATTGATCGATTGATTGATTGATTGATCGATTGATCGATCGATGGATCGATTGATCGATCGATCGATGGATGGATTGATCGATCGATGGATGGATTGATCGATCGATGGATGGATTGATCGATCGATTGATTGATTGATCGATCGATTGATTGATTGATCGATCGATTGATTGATTGATCGATCGATCGATTGATCGATCGATTGATTGATCGATTGATCGATTGATTGATTGATTGATTGATTGATTGATTGATTGATTGATTGATTGATTGATTGATTGATTGATTGATTGATTGATTGATTGATTGATTGATTGATTGATTGATTGATTGATTGATTGATTGATTGATTGATTGATTGATTGATTGATTGATTGATTGATTGATTGATTGATTGATTGATTGACGGACGGACGGACTGACGGACTGACTGACTGACTGACTGACTGACTGACTGACTGACTGACTGACTGACTGACTGACTGACTGACTGACTGACTGACTGACTGACTGACTGACTGACTGACTGACTGACTGACTGACTGACTGACTGACTGACTGACTGACTGACTGACTGACTGACTGACTGACTGATTGATTGATTGATTGATTGATTGATTGATTGATTGATTGATTGATTGATTGATTGATTGATTGATTGATTGATTGATTGATTGATTGATTGATTGATTGATTGATTGATTGATTGATTGATTGATTGATTGATTGATTGATTGATTGATTGATTGATTGATTGATTGATTGATTGATTGATTGATTGATTGATTGATTGATTGATTGATTGATTGATTGATTGATTGATTGATTGATTGATTGATTGATTGATTGATTGATTGATTGATTGATTGATTGATTGATTGATTGATTGATTGATTGATTGATTGATTGATTGATTGATTGATTGATTGATTGATTGATTGATTGATTGATTGATTGATTGATTGATACTTTATTATCACAGGTGACATGTCCCAATGAGATTCTTTGTTTTGTGCACCATACACAAAGTGTGCAAAGAGTATTGGGTGCTGGCAAAGTTACAATGGGATTGAGAAGGAAAGATAGATCAGCCACGATTGAATGGCGTCCCAATGGTTATTCACTGGAATTTAGAAGGTTGAGTGGGGATCTTATAGAAACGTGTAAAATTATAATAGGACTGGACAAGCTAGTAGGAAAAATGTTCCCAATGTTGGGGGAGTTCAGAAACAGGGGCCACAATCTAAGAACAAAGGGGAGGCATTTAAAACTGAGATGAGAAAAAAACCCAAAGAGTTGTGAATTTGTGGAATTCTCCGCCACACAAGGCAGTGGAGGCCAATTCACTGGATGAATTTAAAAGAGGTTTAGATAGAGCTCTAGGGGCTAGCGGAATCAAGGGATATGGGGGGAAGGCAGGCACGGGTTACTGATTGTGGATGACCAGCAATGATCACAATGAATGGCGGTGCTGGCTCGAAGGGCCGTATGGCCTCCTCCTGCACCTATTTTCTAATGGTCCCTTTTTTTTCCTCGCACCGCCCTCCTCTCTCCCCGGGTCTGTCTTCGTTCTCAGTGCCCCCCCCCCACGCCGGGTCCGTCTTTGTTCTCAATGCCCCCCCCCCCCATGCCAGGTCCCTCTTTGTTCTCTCGACTAGCGGCAGCTCTGAAAGCTGCGTTGCCATGTCGTTCCCGCCACTGCATTTGTCAAATTACATTTTTGTACACATTAGAAGCTTGCAATTACTGGTCTCCAACAGAATAGTTTATCTTGCGTAGCAGCAGGGGCTCGGTTTACTTTGAAGAGCCAGTTCCCAGTGGGTTAACTGCCTGAGGGTCGATGTCCCAATCAGAACCCATTAAGTCTTACCGGCCTCTCCATTACAGTGTAATGGTGTTGTGAAAGCATTAACAGAGGTTTACTGCACATGTCTGAGGTTACTGGAGCACTTGGGCTGTGATTTCTGAAGTCATTTCCAGTAGTAGAGTTAAAGGGATGATAGTGGATTCCATCCATTGGAGTCTGAATCCACACCATTGCCCAGGACTGGAGCTTCGAACATCTCGATCTGCTGCATCTAAGCAAAGACACAAAATGTTGGACTAACTCAGGCAGCATCTCTCCATAGAAGGAAGGGGTGACATTTCGGGTTGAGACCCTTCTTCAGACTGAAGGGTCCCGACCCGAAACATCACCCATTCCTTCTCTCCAGAGATGCTGCCTGTCCCGCTGAGTTACTCCAGCATCTTGTGTCGAACCTCGATGTAAACCAGCGTCTGTGGTTCCTTCCTGCACATCTCTGGAGATTGCCAGGTTTACCGGACAATTTGATTTTACTTCACTTGTGTGAATGAATGCCTGTGTTTGAGTGTGTGTTTGTGTATGTGAGTAGGTGTGTGTGAGTGTGAGTGTGAGAGTGAGTGTGTGTGAGTGTGCGAATGGGAGTGCATGCCTGTGTGTGACTATATGTGTGTGTGTGTATGTGTGTGTGAATGTGTGTCTGTGTGTGTTTCTGAGAATATGTATGCGTGTGAGTGTGAGTGCGAGTGTGTGTGCGGGTGTGTGTGCGAGTGTGTGTGCGAGTGTGTGTGCGAGTGTGTGTGCGAGTGTGTGTGCGAGTGTGTGTGCAAGTGTGTGTGCGCGTATATTTGTGTATGTGTGCGTTCGAGTGTGCGTGAGTGTGAGTATATTTGTGTCTGTGAGTTCGAGTGTGCGTGTGAGTGTATGTATGCATGTGAGTGTGTGTATGAGTGAGTGTGTGTATGAGTGTGTGAGTGTGTATGTGCGTATATTTGTGTGTGTGTGTGTGAGTAACGGCTGTAATACAGTGCAGGGTGAGCAGAGCTGGCTGGTACAGCATGCTGGTGGTGGTGGGGGTGTTCAGGACAGTGTTCAGGATGGAGTGTACAGGGGCCATCTGTCCCTGCTGACCGAGGGGCTGTGACTGTGGTCCGCACCAGCCAGCCCTGGGCAGAGTCCTCACCCACGCACGGAGAGGCCTGGCATCCGTGCAGGACGTGGAACACGCCGGAGCAGCACCTGGGTCCCATCCCAATCCCAGGAGAGGATCTCCAGTTCTCAGGAGGCACGGGTTGTTCCAGGATAGGGCTGATTCCAGACTCCAGAGCGAGTGTTTCTGTGGAAACAGTGACGGAGGGATGTGGAAAGGGACAGGAAACCAACCCCACACCACTCAGGTCTGTAGAGTCGTAGAGACCTGGAGTCATAGAGTCGTGCAGCATAGACACAGGCCCTTCTGCCCATCGTGTCCATACTGACCATCCTGCCTATCTCTACTAATCCAACGTCCCTGCATTAATTCCATGTCATAAGGAATTGGAGTAGAATTAGGCCATTCGGCCCATCAAGTCTACTCTGCCATTCAATCATGGCTGATCTATCTCTCCCTCCTAACCCCATTCTCCTGCCTTCTCCCCATCACCTCTGACACCCGTACTAATCAAGAATCTATCTATCTCTGCCTTAACAATATCCACTGATGGCCTCTACAGCCTTCTGCGGCAAAGAATTCCACAGACTCACCACCATCTGTGTCTATCTGTGGCCAGATCATTCAAGTACCTGTCAAGGGTTGTGGCTGTATGGAATGGGCTTCCGGTGGAAGTGGTGGAGGCTGGCTCGATTTTATTATTTAAGAGTAAATTGGATAGGTATATGGATAGGAGGGGATTGGAGGGTTATGGTCTGAGTGCAGGTAGATGAGACTAGGTCAGGGAGAATGGTCGGCATGGACTGGTAGGGCCGGACAGGCCTGTTTCCATGCTGTAGTTGTTATATGTTATATATGTTATAAGATACTTGACAGATATCCAGAATCTTGGAATCATCTTTGATCAAACCCTCTCCTTCGACAAACACATCAAACACATCACAAAGACAGCCTTCTTCCACCTCAAAAACATCGCCCGTCTCCGTCCATCCCTCTCCTCCACAGCTACAGAAACCCTCATCCACGCCTTCATCACCTCCCGTCTGGACTATTGCAACAGCCTCCTCTATGGCTCACCCTCAAAAATCATCAGTAAACTTCAATACATTCAAAACTCCGCTGCCCGTCTACTCACCCACTCCCCGATCCGTGACCATATCACCCCCGTCCTTTACAAGCTCCACTGGCTCCCCATCCCCCAGAGAATCCAGTACAAAATCCTCCTCATGACCTACAAAGCCCTCCATAACCTGGCCCCATCCTACCTGACTGACCTCCTCCACAGGCACACTCCCACCTGCACCCTCCGCTCTGCTGCTGCCAACCTCCTGTACCCCCCCATCCGGACCAAACTCAGATCCTGGGGGGACAGGGCTTTCTCCATCGCTGCTCCCACCCTATGGAACTCACTACCTCAAACCATCATAGACTCCTCCTCACTCACCACATTCAAAACATCACTGAAGTCTCACCTGTTCAGCACTGCCTTCAACCACTGAAGGTCACCTCACCTTCTGTCTCCTTTTTCTGTTCGTTTACTTATTTATCTATTTATTCACTTCTCTATGTTCTAGTAATCCCTGAAAAGCGTCTTTGAGTGTTTGAAAAGCGCTATATAAATGTAATGCATTATTATTATTATTATTATTATTAAGATACCTCGTGGGAGTCGTGGCTGTTCCTGCCTCCACCATCTCCTCTGGCAGTTCATTTCAGACACCAACTTTTCTAGTAGTGAATGCCAAAACGGCCTGGATAGTGAAAGGCCTGGATGGAGTGGACGTGGAGAGGATGTTTCCAATAGTGGGAGAGTCTAGGACCAGAGGCCACAGCCTCAGAATAAAAGGACGTACCTTTAGAAAGGAGATGAGGAGGAATTGCTTTATTCAGAGGGTGGTGAATCTGTGAGGTGGCTGTGGAGGACAAGTGCATGGATATTTTTAAGGCGGAGATTGACAGATCCTTGTTAAGGGGAGAAGGCAGGGGAATGGGTTTGAGAGGGAGAGATAGATCAGCCATGATCGAATGGTAGAGTAGACTTGATGGGCCGAATGGCCTAATTCTGCTCCTTGAACTTATGAATGTGTGAACTATTCTATTTGAAAAATGTGCCCCTCAGATCCTGTTTCTCCTCCTCCCTCTCACTCCAAACATATGCCCTCTCATTTCTACCATAGGAAACATCAAGCTGTCTACCCTATCTATGCCTCTCCTAATTTTATACCCCTCCATCATGTCACCTCTCTCAGTCTCCTCCGCACCAGGGAACACAGACCCAGGACGATCCAATCTCTCCTGAAAACAGACATCATCTTTGTAAATCTTCTCTTTAGTGTAACCATGTCCTTCTAAGAGTGTGGTCACCATAGCTGCAGACATTTTTCTTAATCATCTTCGAATAACACCTCTTGTCGTTTGGAGTCAAATATTTTTTTGGGTAATGTATCCTGGGATGCTCTGCGTGAACTGGTGTCAAATTGGACTTTGTTGGTGCCCTTGTTATCAGGAAACTGGAGAGGGATATATGAGACTGTACCTGGTTGGCTTACAGTCACGATTCAAGCGATTTCAAGATTTCAAGATCAGTTTAATTGTCACATGTACCACTTGAGGTACAGTGAAATTTGAGTTACCATACAGCCATACTAAGTAAAAAGCAACAAGACACACAGCCACACAAAATAAAATTTAACATAAACATCCACCACATTTCTCACTGTGATGGAAGGTCATAAAGTTCAATCAGCTTCCTCTTTGTGTTCACCGGCTGTTGAACCGTCCACAGTCGCCGTTGCCGACGGTCTGGTGTCCGAGACCCTCGTGTCGGGGCGATCGAAACTCCCGCGTCGGGACGGTTGAAACGCTCTCCGCGGCACGGAGCTCCCGAGTCGGCCCCTTCTCACCAGAGACCGCGGGCTTCACGGTGTTCAAGTCCACAGGCCCCGCGGTTGGAGCTCTCCAGAGTCGATCCGCGGCAAAGGATCGCAGCTCCGCGACGTTAAAGTCCGTGCCACGCCCGCGGCATGAAGCGCCGGGCCGGTCTCCAGGAAAGGCCTCGATGTTAGGCCGCAGTGATACGACACGGAGATAAATCGCATCTCCGTCGAGCTAAGAGATTGGAAAAAAGTTTCTCCTAATTCCACCCCCACCCCCCACAACTACATACCAAGGAACACTAAAACGTACTTTAACACATAACACAAAGGTTTTTATTCACAAAATGCTGGAGTAACTCAGCAGGTCAGGCAGCATCTCGGGAGAGAAGGAGTGGGAGAATTCCTTCACACACTCTGCTCATTCCTTCTCTCCCGAGATGCTGCCTGACCTGCTGAGTTACTCCAGCATTTTGTGAATAAAAACCTTCGATTTGTACCAGCATCTGCAGTTATCTTCTTATACTTCTTAACACATAGCACAGTCCACTGAGCTGGGTTTTTTTTGGTTTTTTTAAAATCAAAAATATTTATTCAAATATTAAAATAATATATACAATACAATAAAACCAAAACAGAACGCACCACCAGAATACTATACAAAACAAATATACCAATTGAAACTATTATACAATTATATTACAATCCCCATCCAGGATACCCACTGAGCTGTTAGTGTTTCTACAGGTAGCTGCCAGGAGAAAAAGTGCAATCATATCATATCATATCATATCATATCATATATGTACAGCCGGAAACAGGCCTTTTCGGCCCTCCAAGTCCGTGCCGCCCAGTGATCCCCGCACATTAACACTATCCTACACCCACTAGGGACAATTTTTACATTTACCCAGCCAATTAACCTACATACCTGTACGTCTTTGGAGTGTGGGAGGAAACCGAAGATCTCGGAGAAAACCCACGCAGGTCACGGGGAGAACGTACAAACTTCTTACAGTGCAGCACCCGTAGTCAGGATCGAACCTGAGTCTCCGGCGCTGCATTCGCTGTAAAGCAGCAACTCTACCGCTGCGCTACCGTGCCGCCTGTGCTTGAGGAGGGTGGGGGAGGAAACTGCAGGGGTGTGGGTGGTGGGGCAACTGATGAACAGACACCTGAAAATGAGCAGAGCGTGTGAAGGAATTCTCCCACTCCGGAAAAAAACATATCTCCATCATCCAGCATGGAAATAGCCGTAACATTACAGAGCAAATGTGTGGGAAGGGACTTGTGCAGCTCCTGGTTTACACCGAAGATGGACACAAAATGCTGGAGTAACTCAGCGGGACAGGCAGCATCTACTGGATAGAAGGAATGGGTGACGTTTAGGGTCGAGACCCTTCAGACACCTTCCTTCTATCCAGAGACGTTGCCTGACCCACAGAGTTCCTCCAGCATTTCGTGTTTTTGCTTAGATGCCTTACTTAGGGTCAGTCGGCATCTCTGGAGATAGGTGACATTTTTAGACGGTGTGTGAGGGGGAGGGGAATAAACTGGAGGCGAGAAATGGCAGGACAAATTCGGTTGGGCAGTTTACAACCTAGCGGTATGAACATTGATTTCTCTAATTTCAAGTAACTCCTGCATTCCCTCTCCCCCCCCCCCCTCCTCCACCCTAGTCATCCTTGTAACCCTCTTGTTATCTCACCTTCCCCAGCCAACAATGGACCATTTGTGGGCTCTACTCTTCCACAGGTTGTCAGTCACCGGCCCTGATTTGTTGTGGCCTTTTCTCACCTCCAGTTTATTTCACCTCCCCCCCCCCCCCCCCAGCCCCCTTCCCCATAAAACCTCTAATTTCACTCTGAAGAAGGGTTCCGACCCAAAACATCACCTGCTTCTTTTCTCCAGAGATGCTGACTGACCCGCTGAGTTACACCAGCATTTTGTGTCTATCTTCATTATTGACGTGGATTGAATCCAGCGTTAAAATCGCCCTAACGTTGTAGTGGAAGACTGCACGGACAGAGGCCCTTCGGCCCAACTTGCCCATTCATGATCCTGAACTGATTGGAAATGTTTATTTGGTTGTGAATCCTTACCGTGAAAAGTTAGTGCAAGATGTATCTAAAAGTATTCACCTTTTTGTTCCAAACGGTCTAATTTAGCGTGTCCGAAGGAGCATTGGAGTGGCACAGAGGCAGAGTTGCTGCCTCACAGCGCCAGAGACCCGGGTTCGATCCTGACTACGGGTGCTGTCTGTACGGAGTTTGTACGTTCTCCCTGTGACCGCGAGGGTTTTCTCCAGGTGCTCCGGTTTCCTTCCACACTCCAAAAACGTGCAGGTTTGTAGGTTAATTGGTTTCAGTAAAAATTGTAAATTGTCCCCAGTGTGTGGAAAAATGAAAATGTACAGGGGTAATCATTGGTTGGGGTAGACTCCCCCCCCCCAGTCAGGTCACCTTTGTTCTCTCCACGCCCCCGCCCTGAAACCCCCTCACCCCCACCCCTCCGGGCCCCTCATCGTTCTCGGCGGCCACACTCTCCCCGTCAGGTTCCCCATGTTCTCTCCACCCCCCCTCCACCCCCCCACCCCCCCCATCCCCCCACCCCTGCTCCTGGTCCCTCCTCGTTCTTGGCAGCTCCCCGCCCGGTCTCACTTTGTTCTTGGTGGCCCCTCTCCGGGCCCCTCTTCATTCTCGGCGGCTCGTACAGTAATAGTGGGACCGCCACTCTGCTGGCCTGACCTGATGTTCTGTCTCAGTCCTGTCGGAGTTGTAGAATTGCAGTTTCACCTGCCAGCCATCATCCCCTCTGACAGCAACTAAACCGAACGCGTTCCCAGTCACCAAGCCTGAGGCCCACTTCTCTGCTGACACTTGATGGCAAATGACCTCTCCCCTTGGCTCAGAGGTCTGAAGCAACTGTGACAGGAGTGAGACAACACATAAGATGCAGCATAATGGAGAATCAATCATCGCTGTACAGGGGCATGGTGCAGAATAAAGACAGGGAAAGGCCAGGGATGGAGGACTGAATAGAGAGCGTGTGTTAGTGTCACACACACACACACACATACACACACACGCGCACACGCACACACACGCACACGCACACACGCGCGCACACACACGCACACACACACACGCACACACACACACATACACACACACGCGCACACGCACACACACGCACACGCACACACGCGCACACACACACACACGCACACACACACGCACACACACACACACGCGCACACACGCGCACACACGCACACGCACACACGCGCACACACACACACACGTGCACACACACACGCACACACACACACACACACGCACACACACACACACATACATACACACGCGCACACGCACACACGCGCACACACGCACACGCACACACGCGCACACACACACACACGCGCACACACACACGCACACACACACACACACACACGCACACACACACACACATACATACACACGCGCACACGCACACACGCGCACACGCACACACGCGCACACACACACACACGCGCACACATACACGCGCGCACACACACACACACACACACACACGCGCACATACACACACACGTGCACACACACACACACACACACACACATACACACACACACACACATAAACACACACACACACACATACATACACACACCCATACACACACACATACACACACACTCCAGTACTCCAGTGGGGGGGGGGGGGGGTTCAGGGCGGGGGGTGGAGAGAACAAAGGTCACGTTTCGAGTTGAGAAGTCAGAAATCAGATCTGAAGAAGGGTCTCGACCAGAATCCCCACCTATTCCTTTTCTCCAGTGATGCTTGGCTGACCCGCTGAGTTACTCCAGCCTTTTGTGTTTACATACACACATAACAAACAAACAAACAAACAGTAACAGCACAAAAAGCCAAAACCAATGCCCCCAAGTCTATGTAGTTCGGAGCTTATTTGTAGGTTGTATTTAACAGCCTGGTGGCTGTAGGGAAGAAGCTGTTGCTGAACCTGGACGTTACAGTTTTCAGGCTCCTGTACCTTCTTCCCGATGGCAGGGGGGAGATGAGAGCGTGGCCAGGGTGGTGTGGGTCTCTGATGATGCTGGCTGCCTCTTTGATTGTGTTGGGTGTCTACACTTTTGCACTTCTGCCAATTGTGCTGGTTAATTCCCTAATGTATAGGCATTCATTGTGCTGGGTCACTCCTTAATGCATATTCATTGAGTTGGGTTTCCCCCAAATGCATAGACTGTGTTGGGTATCTCCTGCACGGAGTCAAGTCAAGTCAAGTCAAGTCAATTTTATTTATATAGCACATTTAAAAACAACCCACGTTGACCAAAGTGCTGTACATCTGATTAGGTACTAAGGAAAAAAATGAAACATACAGTAGCACACAAACAGTTCACAGCGCCTCCTCAATGAGCCTCAAACGCTAGGGAGTAGAAATAGGTTTTGAGCCTGGACTTAAAGGAGTCGATGGAGGGGGCAGTTCTGATGGGGAGAGGGATGCTGTTCCACAGTCTAGGAGCTGCAACCGCAAAAGCGCGGTCACCCCTGAGCTTAAGCCTAGACCGCGGGATAGTGATTAGCCCCAAGTCGGCCGACCTGAGGGACCTGGAGTTAGAGAGGTGGGTTAGAAGATTTTTGATGTGGGGGGGGGGAATGTCCATTTAGGTCTTTATACGTGAATAGGAGGAGCTTGAAGTTGATTCTGTACCGTACAGGGAGCCAGTGGAGAGAGGCCAGAATCGGGGTGATGTGGTCCCTTTTACGGGTACCCGTCAGGAGTCTCGCTGCGGCGTTTTGGACCAGTTGCAGGCGGGACAGGGAAGATTCGCAGTGTATAGGGAGTTGCAGTAGTCTAGGCGGGAGGAAATGAAAGCGTGAATGATTTTTTCTGTGTCGTCGAATTGGAGGAAAGGTTTGATTTTAGCTATGGTTCGAAGTTGGAAGAAGCTGGCTTTTACCACAGCGTTGACTTGCTTATCAAATTTTAATGCAGAATCAAATATCATGCCGAGGTTTTTGACATGCGGTTTGACTAGGCAGGATAGACTTCCAAGACTGCCTGTTATCGATTTGATGGAGTCGGGGGGGCCGAATAGGATGACCTCAGACTTGCTCTCATTTAATTGGAGGAAGTTCTGTGCCATCCAACATTTTATGTCCTCAAGGCAGTGTAAGAGGCTGTTTAAATTTGACTGGTTGTTGGGTTTCAGGGGGAGGTAAAGCTGAGTGTCATCGGCATAGCAGTGGAAAGAAATGCCGTGCCTTTGAATGATTTGGCCAAGAGGGAGCATGTATAGAGAGAAGAGAATGGGGCCTAGGATGGAGCCTTGTGGAACTCCGCAGGAGAGGCTAGCTGGAGCAGAGGAATAACTGCCTATGTTGATATCTTTGAGGTACGAAGCGAACCAGCTCAGGGCAGTGCCATCAATGCCAACCACGTACCGGAGACGGTCTATAAGGATGGTGTGGTCCACTGTATCGAACGCTGCGCTGAGGTCGAGAAGGAGCAGGATTGCACAGTCGCCGGTGTCGATGGCGAGAAGCAGGTCGTTGTGTACCTTCAACAAGGCAGACTCTGTGCTGTGGTGGGCTCTGAAACCTGACTGGAAACTTTCCAGGATGGTGTATTGGTGCAGGTAGGGCACTAATTGGTTTAGAATTGCCTTTTCAAGGACTTTTGACAGGAATGGCAGTTTGGAAATGGGTCTGTAGTTGCTAGGCAAGGTGGGGTCTAGGTTAGGTTTTTTCAGTAGGGGCTGGACCACCGCGTGCTTGAAACTGGTTGGAACAGTGCCAGTGGCCAGAGAACTGTTGATAATAGAGAGGATGCTGGGACCGGCTATTGCAATGACATCCTTCAGAAGGGCAGTGTGGCAGGGTCAAGGGGGCAGGTTGCAGGTTTCATAGCGGAGACAAGCTTTGCAAGGGAGGATAGAGTGACGGGTTGGAAGCAGTCCAATTTAGATGAACAGACTAGTGAGACAGCTAGGTCACGGGTGGGAGGGGAAATGTTCATTCTAATGTTCTCAACTTTGTTATAATACAGGTTGTGTTTGGTGTGTACACTCTTGCACAGATACCCATCATGCTGTGTATTTCCCTCACACATACACACTCAAAGCCACCAGCATTCACACCCCTGCAATAGTCTGTTCGAACTTCTACCATCGGCCAGACGCTACAAGGCCTTCTACGCCCGCACCTCCAGACTCAGGAACAGCTTCAACCCCAGGGCCATAGCTGCTTTTGTGCAGATGCCCATTGTTTAATATCAGTTTAGTTTAGTTTAGTTTAGAGATACAGCGCAGAAACAGACCCCTTCGGCCCACCGAGTCCGCACCGACCAGCGATCAACGCACATTAACACCACCCCACTCACACACTAGGGACAATTTACACATACACCAAGCCAATTAACCTACATACCTGATTATTTCACAACATGCTGGAGTAACTCAGCAGGTCAGGCAGCATCTCAGGAGAGAAGGAATGGGTGACGTATCGGGTCGAGACCCTTCGAAGGGTCTCGACCCGAAACGTCACCCGTTCCTTCTCTCCTGAGATGCTGCCTGACCTGCTGAGTTACTCCAGCACTTTGTGAAATAAATACCTTCGATTTGTACCAGCATCTGCAGTTATTTTCTTACACAACCTGCAGGGGAAGAGAAAAGACATTCTGGCCTTCCATCACAGTGAGGAGGTGACTGGAGGAGACTCACTGCGATGGATGGTTTTTTTTTGTTGTTTTGTGTTGGTTTGTGATTGTGTGTGTAATTGCTTATTTTATTGCTCTTACTGTTGGACTGTGGGTGACGAAATCTCGTCCAAAAGACTTGTTTTTTTTGGATGACAACGAAGGTAACTCTGATTCTGATTCTGATACCTGCACGTCTTTGGAGAGTGGGATGAAACCGAAGATCTCGGAGAAAACCCACGCGGTCACGGGGAGAAGGTGCAAACTCCGCACAGACAGCGCCCGTAGTCGGGGTCGAACCTGATACTCCGGCGCTGCAAGCGCTGTGAGGCAGCAACTCTACCGCTGCGCCACCGTGACCGCCCCTCGTTCGGCAGTCCCCTAATATGATACGATATGATAGATCTTTATTCATCCCAGGAGGGAAATTGATCTGTCAACGATCATAAAGCACAAAATACATGAAAGATGACATTAAAGTGAGGAGTGGAAAGGATTGGGGGGTGTGCAAAGATTGGGTGGGGGGGAGTCAGTCTACCCCATGACAGAAGGGGGAGGAGTTGTACAGTTCAAGATTCAAGATTCAAGATTCAAGATATCTTTATTTGTCATCCAAAAAACAAGTTTTTTGGACGAAATTTCGTCACCCACAGTCCAACAATAAGAGCAATAAAATAAGCAAATTACACAACCCCAACCAACACAAAACCCCCCAAAAAGAAACATCCATCACAGTGAGTCTCCTCCAGTCCCCTCCTCACTGTGATGGAAGGCCAGAATGTCTTTTTCTCTTCCCCTGCCGTCTTCTCCTGCGGTCAGGCTGTTGTCGTTGCCATGTTCCAGGCTGCGCCGGACGGTGAAATGTCCGCAATGGGCCGACCCAAGCCCCGCTGTAAGTCGGGGCGGTCGGGGCTCCCGACATTGAAGCCCCCGCCGAGCAGAGAAAATTCCGTGGCCTATTTCAGGCCGCGCCGGACGGTGAAATATCCGCGGCGGGCCGACCCAAGCCCCGCGATCCAGGCCGGGTGAACACGCTGCCGCTGCCGGAGCTCCCGATGTCAGCATTCACGCGGCCCGAGCCTAAGGCGAGTCGCAGCCGCTCCCGCAGCCTCCGAGAACGGCCGGCTCCGCTGATGGTGAGTCTGGTCCGCGGGCTCTGCGAACCAGAGCCCTGGAGGCCGCCAGCTCCAGGAGTTGGGCCGATGGTAGGCCGCAGCAGGAACGGAGACACGGCCCAGAACACAAAGGTCGGGTCTCCGTTCGGAAGGGACACATATTTACAATGTTACAGTTCCCCCCCTCCCCCCCACATACACACATAGTACACAAACACAAAAACACCACATCACAACTACAATTAAGACAACAAAAACAACAAAAACACAAAGACAAATGGACTGCAGGTAAGCCGCAGCTGCTAGGGCAGCGCCGCCATCTTCATAGCCACAGGGATGAAGGATCTCCTGTGGCGTTCTGGGCACACATTAATAATAATAATAATAATAATAATAATAATTTTTATTTATCTCGCACTTTTCATGCAATTTAATACAGCCCAAAGTGCTTTCCACAAAAACAAACACATGTCTAAACAAAGATACAATTGAAAACAGTGAGGACATAGACATACAAAGCACAGATTTATATCAAAAATATTAAATGTAACTGTATATCGAGGTGCTTCTCCCTCTCATGTTTAGTTTAGATTAGTTTAGTTTAGAGACACAGTGTAGAATCACCCTTTGGCCCACTGATCCCCACACATTAACACTATCCGACACAAAGGGCCAATTGACATTTACACCAAGCCAATTAAGCTACAAACCTGCAGGCCTTTGGGGTATGGGTGGAAACCGAAGTTCTGTGAGAAAACCCACGCAGGTCACGGGGAGAACGTACAAACACCGCACAGACAGCACCCGTAGGCAGGATCGAACCTGGGTCTCTGGCGCTGTAAGCGCTGTAAGGCAGTAATTCTACCGTTGCGCCAACGTGACCGCCCAGATACTCGATATGTACAGACACTCGATATGTTCGGGTGTGTACACTCTTGCACAGGTGGATACTCATTGTGTTGAACACAGCTACCAGCCTTGGAGGGCATCTACGACACACGATGCCTCAGAAAAGCCACCAGCATCCACAAAGACTCTTCACACCCCTGCAACAGTCTGTTCGAACTTCTACCATCGGGCAGACGATACAAGGCCTTCTACGCCCGCACCTCCAGACTCAGGAACAGCTTCATCCCCTGGGCCATAGCTGGTATGAACCGGTCCTGCTGAGCCGGATGGTCACATCGCACAGTGAACCGGCACAGATCTACTTGCACTTTATTCTGTTTTAAAACTGTTTCGGATTTTGTTTCACTGGGTTGTTTAAATTTATACTGATTAGCTAATTAATTTATTGCATCGTATGGAAGTCGCATTCCCAATCTCGTTGTACCCCTGTACAATGACAATAAAGATATATTGTATTGTATTATATTGTATTAGACAATAGACAATAGGTGCAGGAGGAGGCCATTCGGCCCTTCGAGCCAGCACCGCCATTCAATGCGATCATGCCTGATCATTCTCAATCAGTACCCCATTCCTGCCTTCTCCCCATACCCCCTGACTCCGCTATCCTTAAGAGCTCTATCTAGCTCTCTCTTGAATGCATTCAGAGAATTGGCCTCCACTGCCTTCTGAGGCAGAGAATTCCACAGATTCACAACTCTCTGACTGAAAAGGTTTTCCTTATCTCCGTTCTAAATGGCCTATGTACTTTGCACTTTGTACTTTGAACTTTCCAGGCTATTGAGACTTTACTTTAGACTTTCGTCTTTAGAGATACGGCGCGGAAACAGGTCCCCTCGAACACCAGGCCCGTACCGACCAGCGATCCCCGCGCACTAACACTACCCTGTGCACACCAGTGACAGTTGACATTTTTATTTGCGGTAGCCAATTAACCTACAAACCTGTATGTCTTTGGAGTGCGGGAGGAAACCGGAGCACCCGGAGAAAGCCCATGTGGTCACGGGGAGAACGTACAAACTCCGTACAGACAGCACCCATGGTCAGGATCGAACCCGGGTCTCTGACGCTGTAAGGCAGCAACTCTACCGCTGCGCCACCGTGCTGCCCACTGCACCACTGTTTAAATAGACTGCATTTGTTTGCAACACCCCATGGGTATGCCCCCCCTCCCCCCACAATGCTTTATATTACATTGAATTGAATTGAAAGATACAACACGGAAACAAACCCTTTGGCCCTCCGAACCCACGCCATCCATCGATCACCGGTTCACACTAGTTCCATGTTATCCCACTTTCCCATCTGCTCCCTACAATTAACCTTTAAAAAACGCGCATCTATGGGAAGCGGGAGGAAACCGGAGCACCCAGAGGAAACACACACATACACACACACGCACTCACACACACACACACACACACACTCGCACACACCCACACTCACACACACACACGCGCACACACACGCACACACACGCACACACACACGCACACACGTACGCACGCATACACACGCAGACACACACACACGCACGCACACACACACACGCACACACACACGCACACACGCACACACACACGCACACACACACACGCACACACACACACACACACACACACACACACGCACACACGTACGCACGCATACACACGCAGACACACACACACGCACGCACACACACACACACACACACACGCACGCATACACACGCAGACACACACACACACACGCACGCACACACACACACACACACACACACACACACACGCACACACACACGCACAAGCACATGCACACAGTCGCAGGAAGACAATGCAAAACTTCACACAGACTAGACCCGAGGTCGGGGTCGAACCTGGGTCTCTGGCGCTGTGAGGCAGCAACTCTACCGCTGCGCCACCGTGCCACCCCTGAGAGAGTTACTGATCCCAAGGCCTCCATCCCCTTCCACCTTAATTCTATCTTCTGGCTTCACAATTCTCACCTCTTCTATCCTTACCTCACAATATTTGTCTTTTCATCTCTGGCCGTTGCCCACCATCCGCCTATCAACCTCCCCCTCCCCCCCACCCCCACTCCCCCCCCCCCTCCCTCCTCCCACCTCATCCCTGAATCCACCTATCACCCATCAGGCTTTGTCCTGCCCCTACATATTGTCCAGCTTTCTCCTCCCTCCCTTCCCCCGCCCCCCCCCCCCCACCACAATCAGTCAGAAGAAAGATTCCGACCCGAAATGTCACCCTTCCCATGTTCTCTGCTGGGATGCTGCCAGACCTGTTGAGTTACTCCTGCACTTTGCGTGTTTTTTTGTTGTAAACCAGCATCTGCAGTTCCTTGCATCTCATTATTTTTCCTCGTCTGCCCTGTAGAATTTCTGATTTAACATTACCGATCACTTCCAAACTGTGCCCTGGCCTTTGATCCCTCTGCTACGGAAAACCTGCCCCTTCTGTTTATGTTGCCTAGGTCCTTCATAATTTGATACCCTTACTCTAGGTTAGTCGCTGGCTTGAGCATTAATTAGTTTTTCCTCAGCTTCCTCTATTCCAAAGAAAACTTCCCCAGGCCATCCAGTCTTTCCTCAGCGCTAATAGTTTCCAGTCCTCGTAGTCTGCTCATAAATCCCCTCCACACCCTGCCACATCTTTCCTGTAATTCTGTGACCAGGATGGTATACAACTCTTAAGTTGTGGCCTGACAAGCAGTTGTATACAAGACCATCCTGATCTTGTATTTACTGCCTTGGCTGATGTGGAAAGCCATTTTTAACCATTTACGAGACCAAGTGACCCGTTGGGCCCAAACCTCTCCTGCATTGGTAAGGCACCCTCTCCTCCTCTCTCCTTCCCCTCTCCCCCCCCCTCCCCTCTCCCCCATCCCCTCTCCCCCCTCCCCTCTACCCCCTCACATCTCCCCCCTTCCCATCTCCCACCCTCCCCCCTCACCCCTCTGCTCCCCTTCCTCCCCCTCCCTCCCCCTCCCCTCTCTCCTCTCCCCCTCCCCTCTCCCCTCCTCCTCTCTCTACTCCCCCATCTCCCGCACTCCCCCTCACCCCCCCCACTCCCCCTCCTTCCCCCCTCCCCCTCCTTCTCCTCCCCCCTTCTCCTCCACTCCATCCCCCTCCAACCCCCTAATCCTCCCTCCACCCCCTCCCATCTCCCGCCCTCCCCTTCCCGCTCACCCCTCCACTCCTCCCCCTCCCTCCCCCCCTCCTCCCTCCCCTCTCCCCTCCTCCTCCCTCTACCCCCTCCCATCTTCCGCCCTCCCCCTCACCCCCCCCGCCCCCCCTCCCTCCCCCTCCCCCTCCCTTCCCCCTTCCCCTCCCCCCTTCTCCTCCCCTCCTACTCCATCCCCCTCAAACCCCCTAATCCTCCCTCCCCCCCTCCCTCCCTCCACCCCCTCCCTCCATCCCTCCTCCCACCCTCCATAGGAGATAGATTTAAACTTTAAAATGTGAATAACTTTAAAAATATAACACCGATTTCAATGAAACTTCTCCCATTAGCACCAAGGGGACGACGGTGAGTAAGGTGGGCTAAAATTGTCGCACGATCGTGTACCGTTTTGGCTGTAGTTCAGGAACAAACAAACAAACAAACAAACAAACGAGAGTTTTAGTATAGAGATTAGTCTTGCTGCTTTTAGGAATATCCATTGATTCTGTTCTTTCACACCAGCAGATGTTCATAAGATCATAAGTTCTTAAGTCGTAAGAGCAGAATTAGGCCATTCGGCCCGTCATTTCTGCTCCGCCATTCAATCATGGTTCAAAGATGTTGCCAGGACTCGAGGGCCTGAGCTAATGGGAGAGTTTGAGTGGGCTCCGACTTTATTCCTTGGAGCGCAAGAGGCTGAGGGGGCAATCTCATAGGGACATATAAAATCATGAGGGGGTTAGAGTCGTGGAGTGATACAGAGTGGAAACAGGCCCTTCAGCCCAACTTGCCCACACCGGCCACATGCCCCATCTGCACTAGTCCCACCTGCCTGCGTTTGGCCCATGTCCATCTAAACCTGTCCTATCCATGTACCTGTGTGATAGTACCTGCCTCAACTACCTCTTCCGGCAGCTCACTCCATACACCTACCATGCTTTGTGTAAAAATGTTGCCCCTCAGGTTCCTATTAAATCTTTCCATTCCCCCTCATCTTAAACCTATGTCCTCTAGTTCTTGATTCCCCTACTCTGGGTAAAAGACTGTACTATCTGATCCTCTCTTGATCTTAAACACCTTATATAGGGACAGGGCTTTCTCCATCGCTGCTCCCACCCTATGGAACTCACTACCCCAAACCGTCAGAGACTCCTCCTCACTCACCACATTAAAAACATCACTGAAGTCTCACCTGTTCAGCACTGCCTTCAACCACTGAAGGTCACCTCACCTTCTGTCTCCTTTCTCTGTTCGTTTACTTATTTATCTATTTATTCACTTCTCTATGTTCTAGAAATCCCTGTAAAGCGTCTTTGAGTGTTTGAAAAGAGCTATATAAATGTAATGCATTATTATTATTATTATTATTATATAAGATCACCCCAACGCTCCATGGAATAAAGTCCTAGCCTACTCAACCTCCCACTATAGTTCAGGACCTCGAGGCCTAGCAACGTCCTCGTAAATCTTCTCTGCATCCCTTCCAGCTTCACAACTTCATTCCCACAAACAAAATTGTAAACAATACTGTAAATATGGCCTCACCAATGACTTGTACATCTGTAACATGACCTCCCAACTTCTGCACTCGTAGACAGGGTGATTGTAGAGTATTTTCTTCAGGGTAGGGGAATCAAGAACCAGAGGCCATAGGTTTAAAGCGAGAGGGGGAGAGATTTAATGAGAACCTGAGGGGGCAACTTTTTTAGAGGGTGTGGAGTATATGGAATGAGCTGTCACAGAGGCAGGTGCTGTAACAGCATTTAAAAGATATTTGGGAAGAAACGTGGATATGAAAGGTTTAGAAGGATACTAGTCAAGTCAAGTCAAGTCAATTTTATTTGTACAGCACATTTAAACACAACCCACGTTGACCAAAGTGCTGTACATCAGTTCAGGTACTAAGAAACGAACGTACAATAGCACACAAACATAACAGCACATACATAAACAGTTCACAGCGCCCCCTCAGGGGGCCTCAAACGCCAGGGAGTAGAAATAGGTTTTGAGCCTGGACTTAAAGGAGTCGATGGAGGGGGCGGTTCTGATGGGGAGAGGGATGCTGTTCCACAGTCTAGGAGCTGCAACCGCAAAAGCGCGGTCACCCCTGAGCTTAAGCCTAGACCGCGGGATAGTGAGTAGCCCCAAGTCGGCCGACCTGAGGGACCTGGAGATAGAGTGGTGGGTTAGAAGATTTTTGATATGGGGGGGCAAGCCCGTTTAGAGCTTTGTATGTGAATAGGAGGAGCTTGAAGTTGATTCTGTACTGTACTGGGAGCCAGTGGAGAGAGGCCAGAATCGGGGTGATGTGGTCCCTTTTACGGGTACCCGTCAGGAGTCTCGCTGCGACGTTTTGGACCAGTTGCAGGCGGGACAGGGATGATTGGCTGATCCCAGTGTATAGGGAGTTGCAGTAGTCTAGGCGGGAGGAAATGAATGCGTGGACGATTTTTTCAATGTTGTCAAATTGGAGGAATGGTTTGATTTTAGCTATGGTACGAAGCTATAAGAAGCTGGCTTTTACCACAGTGTTGACTTGCTTGTCAAACTTTAATGCAGAGTCAAATATCACGCCAAAGTTTTTGACATGTGGTTTGACTAGAGAGGAGAGGCTTCCAAGGCTGCCTGTTATCGATTTGATGGAGTCAGGGGGGGCCGAATAGGATGCCCTCAGACTTGCTCTCGTACTAGACCAAGTGGACCCGTTGGGCCCAAACCTCTCCTGCATTCGTGCAGCCCCCCTGCTCCCCCACAGCACTCAGCAACTCAGAGCGGCACAGTGGCGCAGATGGTAGCGCTGCAGCGCTGGAGACCCGGGTTCCATCGAGACCCCGGTTCGATTCCGACCTCAGGTGCTGTCTGGGAGGAGTTTGCACGTCCTCCCTGGGACATTGTGGGTTTTCTCCGGGTGCTCCGGTTTCCCTCACATCAGAAAAAGACGCGCAGGTTTGTAGGTTAATTTGCCCTCTGCAAATTGTTCCCAGTGTGTAGGGAGTGGGTGCAAAAGCAGGATAACATAGAGCTAGTGTGAATGGGTGACCGATGGTTGGCATGGACACGGTGGGCCGAAGGGCCTGTTTGCATGCTGTTTCACTAAACTAAATTAAACTAAACTAAACTGAACTGAACCGAACTGAACTAAATTAAGCAACTCGAAGGTATCACAAAATGCTGGAGTAACTCAGCAGGTCAGGCAGCATCACTGGAGAGAAGGAATGGGTGACTTTTCTGGTCGAGACCCTTCTTCAGACCCAGTCACCCATTCCTTCTCTCCAGAGATGCTGCCAGACCTGCTGAGGTACTGCAGCATTTTGTGGGTCTGAAGAAGGGTCTCGACCCGAAACGTCACCCATTCCTTCTCTCCAGAGATGATGCCTGACCTGCTGAGTTACTGCAGCATTTTGTGAATAAATACTTTCGATTTGTACCAGCATCTGCAGTTATTTTCCTACATAAATTAAACAACTGCTCTGCATAAAGGAACAAGGAAGGCAGGAATGTTGTCAAAACCCCCAACAAATAAAACAAACCCCTCAGTTATGTGTAACCTGTGGTTTAAAATGGCTGCTCGACGCCATCATCACAGGGCCATTTGTTGTGTCGATGTCAACTGCTCCAAAGAGGCCCACTCCTCTCAGGGCGTTAACAACAAAAGCAGCCCTTCTTTTCAGGAGGCCGGCACCGATCTTGAGGAACTGAATTGCCTTAAGCAAGCTTGTCATTTGCTCATTTCCCCCCTCTTAATGAACAGGCCATTGACGCTGTGTGTGAGGCCTTTTGTGAAGGGAACGTGGTGGGTTGTAACGGAACATTCACAGGGCAGGCAACTGAACAAAAGTCAGTGACCATCAGCAGCAGTGACTGGCAGGTCAGAACAATGGACCCACTGCTTATCACCAATCCAGGGTCACCGAGCTGAATGGGCGACAGACTAATGTGTCGAGTGTCCTTATTTTTCAGGCAAACAGTCACTCCATCCCCATTTACACTCCATTCTCGATCGTGCGCAGTTGTGTTGAAACACTTTGGAAAATGGAACAAAACAAAACCTTCTGTTTGTACAAAAGACCTTTTAACCGCAGCCCGACATACAAAGGTGCTTGAAGGAGCATTATTTAATTACTAGCAGCCGTTAGAAGCTAAAGACACAACAAAGAACTGCAGATCAAATGTGTAGGCAGGAACTGCAGATGCTGGTTTAAACCGAGGATAGACACAAAATACACAGAGTAACTCAGCGGGACAGGCAGCATCTCTGGAGTGAAGGAATGGGTGACGTTTCGGGTCGAGACCCTTCTTCGCACTGGTTAGGGATGAGGGAAACGAGAGATAGAGACGATGAAGTCAGCGAGGGAGGGTGTTGCAGGACTCTCGTCAGAGAGAGGAGGAGAACTTATTCAAAGTAGACATTCCTTGAGGAGATTTCGCAGTGGAGCGGACGAAATGTGTAGGAAGGAACTGCAGATGCTGGTTTAAAACGGAGACGGACAACTGCAGATGGTGGTTTACAAAAAAAGATACAAAGTGCTGGAGTAACTCAGTGTGTCAGGCAGCATCTCCGTTTAAAAAGAGGATAGGTGACGATTCACACTGATTAGTCTCGACCCGAAACGTCACCCATTCCTTCTCTCCTGAGATGCTGCCTGACCTGCTGAGTTACTCCAGCATTTTGTGAATAAATATCTTCGGTCTGAGGAAGGGTGTCGGACCGAAACTTCATCAGTTTCTCCAGACATGCTGGAATTTCTTCCTGCACATTTTGCCTGCTGAAATCTCTGCAAAAACTCTTCAAGGTTTGCCTCCCACCGCATGCCTTGGCATTGCCAAATATCCTCAAGGTGTGCCTACTCTGAAGAGGTTCCCCACTCTCCAGCAGGACTTATGCAACACGCTCTCTCACTGCTCCCCTCTCCCTCGCCTCTACCTTCAGCCTGAAGAAGGGTTCCCACCCAAAACGTCACCTGCTCCTTTTCTCCAGAGGTGCTGCCTGACCCGCTGAGTTACTCCGGCACTTTGTGTCTATGCTGCCTGAACCCTTTGAGTTCCTTGCTCACGTTGCCAGCATCTGCACTCTCTTTGGTTTGGTTTAGAGATACAGCACGGAAACAGGCCCTTCGGCCCATCAAGTCCGCGCCGACCAGCGATCCCCGCACATTAACACTATCCCCACACACACTAGGGACAATTTTTTTTACATTTACCAAGCCGGTTAACCTGCACGTCTTTGGAGTGTGGGAGGACACCGAAGATCTCGGAGAAAACCCACGCAGATCACGAGGAGAACGTACAAACTCCGTACAGACAGCGCCCGTAGTCAGGATCGAACCCGGGTCTCCGGCGCTGCATTCGCTGTAAGGCAGCAACTCTACCGCTGCGCCACCGTGACCGCCTTTGTGTCTCCACAGTAGATCTCAGCCTCTTATCCAAGGGCAATTATTGGCCAGTCAAGGTAATGGGATCATTAGACATGACAAATCACTTCGACCAATCTGTAGCACTAAGTTACTCCATGCTTGAGTCACCCAACGGGGTGATACATAGAGAGACATTCAGCACGGAAACAGGGCTTATATCTCAACGAGACCACTCCTACATCAAGCACCCATTTATACCGAGGAAGGGTCTTGAGCCGAAACGTCACCCATTCCTTCTCTCCCGAGATGCTGCCTGACCCGCTGAGTTACTCCAGCATTTTGTGTCCACCTTCGATTTAAACCAGCATCTGCAGTTCCTTCCTACACACTCTGCAGATCCTCCCTGACCAGGACTCTCTGTTTCATTTCATGCGGAGAGGTCTGCAGCAGGTGGCTTGGCAAAGGATGGCAGGGCGAGCATAGAATTGACAGGAGGCACCCTGTGAGACAACCTTGAGTGGAGCTTTGACATTGACCTCCGCTGACCAGCGATGGATTATGTCTCAGTTAGGATAATGTTTGTTCTTCTGTCACCTGCCTTCCTCTCATGAGGGTCTTGACCTCCATCTTCCCCAGGCTCTTCTTCCCACTAGGACGTCATCCAAGTAGCTATTCTTCCGGTGTGAGCTTATTGCGGTGAATGTCAGGGAAACAACCTCCGGACACCTTGCACCAGAGCAAGATCACTTCAGTTTAGTTTAGTTCAGAGATACAGCGCGGAAACAGGCCCTTCGGACCACCGGCGATCCCCGCACATTAACACTATCCTACACCCACTGGGGACAATTTACACATACACCAAGCCAATTAACTTACAAACCAGCGCGCCTTTGGAGTGTGGGAGGAAACCGAAGATCTTGGAGAAAACCCACGGGGAGAACGTACAAACTCCGTACAGACAGCACCTGTAGTCGGGATCGAACCCGGGTCTCTGGCGCTGCAAGCGCTGTAAGGCAGCAACCCTACCGCTGCGCCACCGTGGCCGCCCGTCACTGTTGTACTCCAGGACAGTTTTGCCTGGCAGAGGAATAAATGTTGAGCGGGACATAGCAATGGTACTACAACGTGGGCGGCACGGTAACGCAGCGGTGGAGTTGCTGCTTTACAGCGAATGCAGCGCCGGAGGTTCGATCCTGACTACGGGTGCTGTACTGTAAGGAGTTTGTACGTTCTCCCCGTGACCTGCGTGGGTTTTCTCCGAGATCTTCGGTTTCCTCCCACACTCCAAAGACGTACAGGTATGTAGGTTAATTGACTGGGTAAATGTTTTAAAAAAATTGTCCCTAGTGTGTGTAGGATAGTGTTAATAGTGTTAGTGTGCGGGGATCGCTGGGCGGCGCGGACTTGGTGGGCCGAAAAGGCCTGTTTCCGCGCTGTATATATATGATATGATATGACAACGACATCTGAAAGGCATCTGGACAGGTGCATGGAAAGGCCACAAGAAATCACAGTGAATCCACACGAAATTGCCGCGAATTGTGGACGCGGCCCAGAACTATAAGTGATTCTACCACTCCTCTGCACACGCCACAGCACGCAACAAAAAGGACGGCACAATGTTCCACATGCTGGGGGAGTCCAGAACCAGGGGTCACAGTTTAAGAATCAGGGGCAGGCCATTTAAGACTGAGATGAGCAAAAAATTCTTCACCCAGAGAGTTGTGAATCTGTGGAATTCTCTGCCACAGAAGGCAGTGGAGGCCAATTCGCTGGATGTTTTCAAGAGTGAGTTGTAGACAATAGACAATAGGTGCAGGAGGAGGCCATTCGGCCCTTCGAGCCAGCACCGCCTTTCAATGTGATCATGGCTGATCATTCTCAATCAGTACCCCATTCCTGCCTTCTCCCCATACCCCCTGACTCCGCTATCCTTAAGAGTTCTATCCAGCTCTCTCTTGAATGCATCTTGAGACTTGGCTCTTAGGGCTAAAGGAATCAAGGGATGTGGGGAAAAAGCAGGAATGGGGTAGCTGATTTTAGGTGATCAGCCGTGATTATATTGAATGACGGTGCTGGCTCGAAGGGTCGAGTGGCCTACTCCTGCACCTTGTTTTCTATGTTTCTATGTTTCTACGGAGGCGCAGCGGTAGAGTTGCTGCCTTACAGCACGAGAGGTTCGATCCTGACTACGGGCGCCGTCTGTCCGAAGTTTGTACGTTTTCCCCGTGACCGCATGGGTTTCCACCGGGCGCTCCGGTTTCCTCCCACACTCCAAAGACGCGCAGGTTTGCAGATTGATGGGCTTTGGTAAAATTGTACATTGCCCCGCTGTGTGAAGGATGGTGTTGGCGAACAAGTCAAGTCAAGTCAAGTCAAGTCAAATTTATTTGTCACATACACATACTCGATGTGCAGTGAAATGAAAGTGGCAATGCCTGCGGGTTGTGCACAAAAATAATTACAGTTACAGCATATAAATAAAGTTAATAAGTTACTAAACATAGCACAAAAAGTGTCGACAAAAATTTAGTCTCTGGGGTTATCAAAGTTGACAGTCCTGATGGCCTGTGGGAAGAAGCTCCGTCTCATCCTCTCCGTTTTCACAGCGTGACAGCGGAGGCGTTTGCCTGACCGTAGCATCTGGAACAGTCCGTTACTGGGGTGGCAGGGGTCCCTCATGATCTTGCTTGCTCTGGATCTGCACCTCCTGATGTATAGGTCCTGCAGGGGGACGAGTGTAGTTCCCATGGTGCGTTCTGCCGAACGCACTACTCTCTGCAGGGCCATCCTGTCCTGGGCAGAGCTGTTCCCAAACCAGACTGTAATGTTGCCGGACAGGATGCTCTCTACAGCCCCAGAGTAGAAGCAATGAAGGATCCTCAGCGACACTCTGAATTTCCTCAGTTGTCTAAGGTGGTAAAGGCGCTGCTTAGCCTTACCCATCAGTGCGGCAATGTGCGTTGCCCACGTCAGATCCTCTGCGATGCGGACTCCCAAGTATTTGAAACTGCTCACCCTATCCACAATAGACCCATTTATCTCCAGTGGCGTGTACGTCCTTGGATGTTTAGCCCTTCTGAAGTCCACAATCAGCTCCTTTGTTTTAGTGACATTCAAGAGGAGGCTATTGTCCTGACACCAGAGTGCCAGATCAGCCACCTCCTCCCGGTAGGCCTTCTCATCGTTGTTGGAGATCCGGCCCACCACCACAGTGTCATCAGCAAACTTGATGATGGAGTTTGAGCTGAACCTGGCCCTACAGTCATGTGTGTACAGGGAGTACAGTAGGGGGCTAAGGACGCAGCCCTGGAGGGATCCTATGTTCAGGGTGAGGAAGCTAGATGTGTGTTCCCCCATCCTGACCACTTGGGGCCTGTACAGGGCTGGTCAGTGCCGTCTCGGTGGGCCGAAGGGCCTCTTTCCCTGCTGTGTCCCTAAAGTCTAAAAGGTTTTCCACCGTTTCTCGGTTAAACGTGCCAATAATAAGCTAAACTAAGCAGACTCTGGGCAATTCCCAGTGTCCCAATAACCCACTGACCTGCACGTCTTTAGGGAGTGAGAGGAAAGACGGAGTAGTACTAACAGGCTGGCTCCATGTCACAGATAAGAACATCCAAATTAAATTTCTAGACACTCTGAGGAAGGATGTTGACTGACCCAGTAAGAATTAGTCTGCCAGTAAATAAGGTTAAAATAAATAATAAAATATAAAATAAATAAGTAATTAAATAAAGTTAGTTACAGTTAGTTGTAACTACTTTATTAGGTATAAAGAACAATTAGTCTGAAGAAGGGTCTCGACCCGAAACGTCACCCATTCCTTCTCTCCAGAGATGCTGCCTGATCCGCTGAGTTACTCCAGCATTTTGTGCATTCAAGAGAGAGCTAGATAGAGCTCTTAAGGATAGTGGAGTCAGGGGGTATGGGGGAGAAGGCAGGAACAGGGTACTGATTGAGAATGATCAGCCATGATCACATTAAAAACAATTTTTTTTAGAGATACAGCGCGGAAACAGGCCCTTCGGCCCACCGAGTCCGTGCCGCCCAGCGATCCCCGTACATTAACACTATCCTACACCCACTAGGGACAATTTTTACATTTACCCAGTCAATTAACCTACACACCTGTACGTCTTTGGAGTGTGGGAGGAAACCGAAGATCTCGGAGAAAACCCACGCAGGTCACGGGGAGAACGTACAAACTCCGTACAGGCGGCGCCCGTAGTCGGGATCGAACCTGAGTCTCCGGCGCTGCATTCGCTGTAAGGCAGCAACTCTACCGCTGCGCCACCGTGCCGCACCACATTGAATGGCGGCGCTGGCTCGAAGGGCCGAATGGCCTATTCCTGCACCTATTGTCTATTGTCTATTGATACCTTATTAGGTATAAAGTTCGTTAGCTAGTTTAGTTTATTGCCACATGTTTTGTTGCGTGCTGACCAGTCAGCGGAAAGACAAGACATGATCATTATCAAGCCATCCACATGATAAAGGGAATAACATGATTAATGTCTAGTGCAAAATAAAGTCCGGTAAAGTCCCATCAAAGTTAGTCCGAGTGTCTCCAATGAGGTAGATGGTAGGTCAGGACCGCTCTCAAGTTGTTGGCGGGACGGTTCAGTTGCCTGATAGCAGCTGGGAAGAAACTGTCCCCGAATCTGGGAATGTGCATTTTCCGGCTTCTGTACCTCTTGCCCGAAGGCAGAAAAGTAGATTATCAAGCATCAAAAAGAAGCTCTGAGTGACTGGCAGGACTGTGGAGATGGAGATTTGTAGAAAGGAAGTGCAGATGCTGGTTTAAACCAAAGATAGACACAAAAGGCTGGAGTAACTCGGCGGGAGTATCTATGGAGAGAAGGAAAGGGTGAGACCCTTCGGGTCGAGACCCTTCTTCAGACTGGTTAGCGATTAAGGAAACGAGAGTATAAGAAAATAACTGCAGATGCTGGTACAAATCGAAGGTATTTATTCACAAAATGCTGGAGTAACTCAGCGGGTCAGGCAGCATCTCAGGAGAGAAGGAATGGGTGACGTTTCGGGTCGAGACCCTTCTTCAGACTGAGCCGGAAGTTGAACCTGAACCTGAAGGATCAGTCTGAAGAAGGGTCTCGACCCGAAACGTCACCCATTCCTTCTCTCCTGAGATGCTGCCTGACCCGCTGAGTTACTCCAGCATTGTGTGAAGGAAAGGAAAACGAGAGATATGACTTTAAACATGCAGCCTCTGAGACGAAACGTCACCCTCTCCTTCTCCCCAGAGATGCTGCCTATCCCGCTCAGCTTTTAGTGTCTATATATGGAGATTTTCTCTCTATCTGACACAGTTTGTGCTGTAAGGTCGGGAGGGTTTTGTCAAGGGAGTTGGCATTGCGTTGAACCTGACCTGACCTGTAGCTGACCATATGCAGTGGTTTTGATACCACCGCTGGGAACGACACTCCGCACCAGCAGTCGCTGTTTCGTGGAGCACTGAAGGATATTAAAGGCACAAATGGAAATGGGGAGACCCGATGGTTTGTGTTGCGGTAAAGAGCAGAAACCTTGCTCACACAGCGTTTCCTAAAGGACTCTAATGAGCTGTCAAAATATGTAAAAATGCACAGTTGCCTTGGAAACCTTCAGAGGATGTTCCCAATCTGCTGTCACCCCTTTCAAAATAGATATATTCAATCATAATGGGAGAGGAACACAGTTTGCAACGAGCGAGATCAAAGAGAGACAAGACTCCCAAGACAGATGAGAATCAATCGTTGGAGAGCTACCCTGGGCAATGCAATGCTGGGTCATGGCTGCAGCTATGTTCGTGGGTTAATCACCGATCGTCACTGTTGCTAAATCTATTCATTTGTCCACAGTCGCGATGCTCTTCTGTGGGATCTTGTTGTGTGCAGATTGATCGCCCAGTTTCCCTGCCTTGCTATTGAGGGCGTGCAGCGTAGGTTCACTAGGTTAATTCCTGGAATGGCGGGACTGTCGTATGTTGAAAGGCTGGAGCAATTAGGCTTGTATACACTGGAATTTAGAAGGAAGAGGGGGGATCTTATTGAAACATATAAGATAATTAGGGGATTGGACACATTAGAGGCAGGAAACATGTTCCCAATGTTGGGGGAGTCCAGAACAAGGGGCCACAGTTTAAGAATAAGGGGTAGGCCATTTAGAACGGAGATGAGGAAGAACTTTTTCAGTCAGAGAGTGGTGAAGGTGTGGAATTCTCTGCCTCAGAAGGCAGTGGAGGCCAGTTCGTTGGATGCTTTCAAGAGAGAGCTGGATAGAACTCTTAAGGATAGCGGAGTGAGGGGGTATGGGGAGAAGGCAGGAACGGGGTACTGATTGAGAATGATCAGCCATGATCGCATTGAATGGCGGTGCTGGCTCGAAGGGCTGAATGGCCTACTCCTGCACCTATTGTCTATTGCCTATTGCCCAAACGGTCCAAACTTAATTACGGGCGAGGTCACCGTTCAGTGGGGCAGAGCAAGTCATTCTGAATGTCTTCAGCGTTAATGGGCAGAAATCAATGCTCTCGAAGGACAAGATGTCAGGGCGGGATGCTGGCAAGAAGCAATCAACGGTACACACACCAGTGTCCACCTGATTAATCTCCCACACAGCCACTATCTCCACATCCCCCCTCTTAAAGAATCAACAACGATACAGACACATAAACTAAGCACGTCATGTATAACAATCGGTGACAAACTGGAGGAAAGTTAAACATAGTCCGGATCCTTCACAACCGGTCTGCAAACACGACCAGCGCGTGTACGATAGAGACCATCTCCATTCTTCTTATCCGGGGGGAAGAGCAGGTGATTCCACAGGCGACGGAGACTGAATCACCGTCCCTGGAGACGAAGCAGCAAACTGTGGAACAGTCGATGAATATGGAGGCGAAGATGGAACAGGCAATTACTTGTGAAGCCTCACAACACGGGCTGGGCGCTGCATGCCTTCAGAATGACGGCAATCGCAATAGGCCTGTTGCCTATGCTTCACCCACCATGAGTGACACCATTACACTAATCTACACTATCCGCACGTTGTCCATCGAGTACCAAAGCCGTGGAAACAGAAGGAACTGCAGGTGCTGGAATCTTGTGCTGGAGAGGTTCAGAGGGATATGGGCCAAGGGCAGGCAGGTGGGACTTGTGTAGATGGGGCATGTTGGTCGGTGTGGGCAGGTGGGACTAGTGTAGATGGGGCATGTTGGTGGGTGTGGGCAGGTGGGACTAGTGTAGATGGGGCATGTTGGTCGGTGTGGGCAGGTGGGACTAGTGTAGATGGGGCATGTTGGTTGGTGTGGGCAGGTGGGACTGGTGTAGATGGGGCATGTTGGTTGTGGGTAGGTGGGACTAATGTAGATGGGGCATGTTGGTTGGTGTGGGCAGGTGGGACTAGTGTAGATGGGGCATGTTGATAGGTGTGGGCAGGTGGGACTAGTGTAGATGGGGCATGTTGGTAGGTGTGGGCAGGTGGGACTAGTGTAGAAGGGGCATGTTGGTCGGTGTGGGCAGGTGGGACTAGTGTAGATGGAGCATGTTGGTTGTGGGTAGGTGGGACTAGTGTAGATGGGGCATGTTGGTTGGTGTGGGCAGGTGGGACTAGTGTAGATGGGGCATGTTGGTTGTGGGTAGGTGGGACTAATGTAGATGGGGCATGTTGGTCGATGTGGGCAGGTGGGACTAGTGTAGATGGGGCATGTTGGTGGGTGTGGGCAGGTGGGACTAGTGTAGATGGGGCATGTTGGTCGGTGTGGGCAGGTGGGACTAGTGTAGATGGGGCATGTTGGTCGGTGTGGGCAGGTGGGACTAGTGTAGATGGGGCATGTTGGTGGGTGTGGGCAGGTGGGACTAGTGTAGATGGGGCATGTTGGTCGGTGTGGGCAGGTGGGACTAGTGTAGATGGGGCATGTTGGTGGGTGTGGGCAGGTGGGACTAGTGTAGATGGGGCATGTTGGTTGTGGGTAGGTGGGACTAGTGTAGATGGGGCATGTTGGTTGGTGTGGGCAGGTGGGACTAGTGTAGATGGGGCATGTTGGTCGGTGTGGGCAGGTGGGACTAGTGTAGATGGGGCATGTTGGTCGGTGTGGGCAGGTGGGACTAGTGTAGATGGGGCATGTTGGTCGGTGTGGGCGGGTGGGACTAGTGTAGATGGGGCATGTTGGTCGGTGTGGGCAGGTGGGACTAGTGTAGATGGGGCATGTTGGTCGGTGTGGGCAGGTGGGACTAGTGTAGATGGGGCATGTTGGTCGGTGTGGGCAGGTGGGACTAGTGTAGATGGGGCATGTTGGTCGGTGTGGGCAGGTGGGACTAGTGTAGATGGGGCATGTTGGTCGGTGTGGGCAGGTGGGACTAGTGTAGATGGGGCATGTTGGTCGGTGTGGGCAGGTGGGACTAGTGTAGATGGGGCATGTTGGTCGGTGTGGGCAGGTGGGACTAGTGTAGATGGGGCATGTTGGTCGGTGTGGGCAGGTGGGACTAGTGTAGATGGGGCATGTTGGTCGGTGTGGGCAGGTGGGACTAGTGTAGATGGGGCATGTTGGTCGGTGTGGGCAGGTGGGACTAGTGTAGATGGGGCATGTTGGTCGGTGTGGGCAGGTGGGACTAGTGTAGATGGGGCATGTTGGTCGGTGTGGGCAGGTGGGACTAGTGTAGATGGGGCATGTTGGTCGGTGTGGGCAGGTGGGACTAGTGTAGATGGGGCATGTTGGTCGGTGTGGGCAGGTGGGACTAGTGTAGATGGGGCATGTTGGTGGGTGTGGGCAGGTGGGACTAGTGTAGATGGGGCATGTTGGTCGGTGTGGGCAGGTGGGACTAGTGTAGATGGGGCATGTTGGTCGGTGTGGGCAGGTGGGACTAGTGTAGATGGGGCATGTTGGTCGGTGTGGGCAGGTGGGACTAGTGTAGATGGGGCATGTTGGTCGGTGTGGGCAGGTGGGACTAGTGTAGATGGGGCATGTTGGTCGGTGTGGGCAGGTGGGACTAGTGTAGATGGGGCATGTTGGTCGGTGTGGGCAGGTGGGACTAGTGTAGATGGGGCATGTTGGTCGGTGTGGGCAGGTGGGACTAGTGTAGATGGGGCATGTTGGTGGGTGTGGGCAGGTGGGACTAGTGTAGATGGGGCATGTTGGTCGGTGTGGGCAGGTGGGACTAGTGTAGATGGGGCATGTTGGTCGGTGTGGGCAGGTGGGACTAGTGTAGATGGGGCATGTTGGTCGGTGTGGGCAGGTGGGACTAGTGTAGATGGGGCATGTTGGTCGGTGTGGGCAGGTGGGACTAGTGTAGATGAGGCATGTTGGTCGGTGTGGGCAGGTGGGACTAGTGTAGATGGGGCATGTTGGTGGGTGTGGGCAGGTGGGACTAGTGTAGATGGGGCATGTTGGTCGGTGTGGGCAGGTGGGACTAGTGTAGATGGGGCATGTTGGTCGGTGTGGGCAGGTGGGACTAGTGTAGATGGGGCATGTTGGTCGGTGTGGGCAGGTGGGACTAGTGTAGATGGGGCATGTTGGTCGGTGTGGGCAGGTGGGACTAGTGTAGATGGGGCATGTTGGTTGGTGTGGGCAGGTGGGACTAGTGTAGATGGGGCATGTTGGTTGTGGGTAGGTGGGACTAATGTAGATGGGGCATGTTGGTTGGTGTGGGCAGGTGGGACTAGTGTAGATGGGGCATGTTGATAGGTGTGGGCAGGTGGGACTAGTGTAGATGGGGCATGTTGGTAGGTGTGGGCAGGTGGGACTAGTGTAGAAGGGGCATGTTGGTCGGTGTGGGCAGGTGGGACTAGTGTAGATGGGGCATGTTGGTTGTGGGTAGGTGGGACTAGTGTAGATGGGGCATGTTGGTTGGTGTGGGCAGGTGGGACTAGTGTAGATGGGGCAAGTTGGTCGGTGTGGGCGGGTGGGACTAGTGTAGATGGGGCATGTTGGTAGGTGTGGGCAGGTGGGACTAGTGTAGATGGGGCATGTTGGTTGTGGGTAGGTGGGACTAATGTAGATGGGGCATGTTGGTCGATGTGGGCAGGTGGGACTAGTGCAGATGGGGCATGTTGGTCGGTGTGGGCAGGTGGGACTAGTGTAGATGGGGCATGTTGGTTGTGGGTAGGTGGGACTAATGTAGATGGGGCATGTTGGTCGATGTGGGCAGGTGGGACTTGTGTAGATGGGGCATGTTGGTTGGTGTGGGCAGGTGGGACTAGTGTAGATGGGGCATGTTGGTCGATGTGGGCAGGTGGGACTAGTGCATATGGGGCATGTTGGTCGGTGTGGGCAGGTGGGACTAGTGTAGATGGGGCATGTTGGTTGTGGGTAGGTGGGACTAGTGTAGATGGGGCATGTTGGTCGATGTGGGCAGGTGGGACTAGTGTAGATGGGGTATGTTGGTCGGTGTGGGCAGGTGGGACTAATGTAGATGGGGCATGTTGGTCGATGTGGGCAGGTGGGACTTGTGTAGATGGGGCATGTTGGTTGGTGTGGGCAGGTGGGACTAGTGTAGATGGGGCATGTTGGTTGTGGGTAGGTGGGACTAGTGTAGATGGGGCATGTTGGCCATTGTGGGCAAGTTGGGCCGAAGGGCCTTTTTCCATGCTGTATTATGTGAAACTCTCAAGGTACGGCATGTTGTTCAGTGATTAGAATGTGAATGTGGCCATGCAGGTAGTTGTATTCTCCACGTGTCTCTCCCCATTCATGCTCCAATATGTAATTGTACGGTATTTTAACACAATAAACCATCTCAAACTGCTTCACAGGAGGACTTGCAAATAAAACTTGACGCTGAATCACAAATGAAGTGATCAGAGGCAAGACATAAAACGTTGGAGTAGCTGGTCTGGCAAATGTCCCTGGAAAACAAGGATAGGTGATGTTTCATCAGTCTAAAGGTAGGGTCCTGACCCGAAACGTCACCTATCCATGATTGTGGATGATCAGCCATGATCACAATGAACGGCGGTGCTGGCTCGAAGGGCCAAATGTCCTCCTCCTGCACCTATTGTCTATGGTTTAATGTTTCTGTGCTCTGCAGCGAGCAGTCTGGACCTCTGAGTTATCAATGGTTCAACGGTTCCCTTTGTATCATGTGTGCCAAGGTACGGTGAGATTGTCTGAAGAAGGGTCTCGACCCGAAACGCCACCCATTCTTTCTCTCCAGAGAGGCTGCCTGAGTTAACCTAGCTTTTTGTGACTACCGAGAGTGAGATTCTTTTTTTTTGCACATAGATCGACAAGATTAACACCATGCATATGTACAATCCCCAGTCAGTACGTAACGCAAGGAATCAGCCCACAGCGTCTATACGCAAGTCTCCCGGTTTGGGCGCCATTTCACATTCCCAACTGCAACTGGCCATAACCATCGTCACAAGGTCATAAGGAATAGGAGTAGAATTGGGCCATTCGGCCCATCAAGTCCACTCCGCCATTCAATCATGGCTGATCCATCTCACCCTCCTAACCCCATTCTCCTGCCTTCCCCCCACAACCCCTGACACCCGCACTAATCAACGCCGTCCTTCTCCGCTCCCGGCCGTCTTCACCCTGTGTGTCCCAGGTGGGCTGCTGAACCTGAAGGTGCAGAAGGTAAGACCTCCATCGGTTCTTCCTACCATCCCTTGTCCAGTGTCCACCGCTGCCGCCGACTCCCTCCACCTCCTCTCCGGTCCCCGGTCTTCAGAGCAAGCGGGGGCAGACCCGACATCTTCCTTCTTCATGGGTTAGGAGGGAGTTAATGAATGGGGTTAGGAGGGAGAGATCGATCAGCCATAATTGAATGGTGGAGTAGACTTGATGGGCCGAGTGGCCTAATTCTTCTCCTATCCCTTATGACTTTATGACTTCTTCCGGTTCATAGAAACATAGAAACATAGAAACATAGAAAATAGGTGCAGGAACAGGCCATTCGGCCCTTCGAGCCTGCACCGCCATTCAATATAATCATGGCTGATCATCCAACTCAGTATCCCGTACCTGCCTTCTCTCCATACCCCCTGATCCCTTTAGCCACAAGGGCCACATCTAACTCCCTCTTCGGGAACCGCCGGTTCCGCGGCAGGTGAGCCAGGGCTGCCGTCAGGGTCTTGGCCAAGGCTCACCGGGACCTTTTCTTGTGTACGGTCCTCCCTGACCTTCTCCAGCATCTGGCGCTTTTCCTTGGTAAACCAGCATCTGCACTTCCTTGCTTCTAAATTGCAATTAAAACACCGAGTAGTTTAGTTTAGTTTAGAGATACAGCGCGGAAACAGCCCCTCTCGACCCGCCAGGTCCGCGCCGCCCAGCGATCCCCGCACATTGACACTATCCTACACACACTAGGGACAATTTTTACATTTACCCAGCCAAATGGCCTACAAACCTGTACGTCTTTGGAGTGTGGGAGGAAACCGAAGATCTTGGAGAAAACCCACGCAGGTCACGGGGAGAACATACAAACTCTGTACAGACGGCGCCTGTAGTCAAGATCGAACCCGGGTCTCCGGCGCTGCATTCGCTGTAAGGCAGCAACTCTACCGCTGCGCCACCGTGACCGCCCTGTAGTTCTTGTGCTATGTCACCTGGACAACCAACAAAACCAAGCCCAAAGTATAAGAAAATAACTGCAGATGCTGGTACAAATCGATTTATTCACAAAATGCTGGAGTAACTCAGCAGGTCAGGCAGCATCTCGGGAGAGAAGGAATGGGTGACGTTTCGGGTCGAGACCCTTCTTCAGTCTGAAGAAGGGTCTCGACCCGAAACGTCACCCATTCCTTCTCTCCCGAGATGCTGCCTGACCTGCTGAGTTACTCCAGCATTTTGTGAATAAATCAAGCCCAAAGTATTATCTAATCTGATGATACAGACTTATGCTCAGAACAATAACCGACTCAGTTCGCAGTAATCAGCTACCGACATGTTAACAAGCACATAGATTATTATCAAGTGCTTGAAGCACATACCTTCAATGGTGCTTCGTTGAGTTCGGCCCACGACACCTCAGGCGACCCAGAACAAACCTTCCTCCATACCTGCTCTCACCACCTGTGCTACCTGTACATGCAAGTCATCAGAGCCTGATGAAGCTCGGTGCAGCCAACGCCAAGGCCCTGTGGGGGAGGACCACAGTCTAGGGTCCTTCTGCTGCTGGACATGGGGGGGGGGGGGTCAGGGTCTGGTGGAGAGAGACGCCCCTCCAAATAAGGGATACTGTGTAAATTTGGAAGTGAATAACTGTATTGAAAGTGTAACCTCCGGAAATGTCGGATGGGGTTGTTAAAAAGAAGATGTTTTGTAAATATTTATTACCTGAATAAAGTATTTTTTGATATTAAAAAAATTAATTAAAAATGACGTAGAGCCTGGCATTCTCTGTAGCACCCTTATGTACACATTTATGCCATCACATTGGTGATTGTACTGTACACATTTATGCCATCACGTTGGTGAGTGTGAGTTTGTGGTATTTCATCAGCCGTGACTTTGGCATACTTTCCAGATGAGATGATTTTGGAAAAATGCTTCCTTTCACTCAGCACAAAGGAAATGGCTTTGCCCGCGCGTGCAATCCATCAATGTGTGTCCATCCGTCACTGGAGACCATTGTACGATCATCCACATACTTGATCTTGCGTAGGATGCTGGTTTAAAACCGAAGATAGACACTAAAAGCTTCTGTCCTGGGCCTCCTCCATTGTCAGAGTGAGGCCCAGCTCAAATAGGAGGAACAGCACCTCATATTACACTTGGGTAGTTTACACCCCAGCGGTATGAACATTGACTTCTCTAACTTCAGATAGTCCCTGCTTTCCCTCTCTGTCCCCTCTCCCTTCCCAGTTCTCCCACTAGTCTTCCTGTCTCCGACTACATCCTATCTTTGTCCCGCCCCCTCCCCTGACATCATTCTGGAGAAGGGCCTCGCTCGACCCGAAACGTCACCCATTCCTTCTCTCCTGAGATGCTGCCTGACCTGCTGAGTTACTCCAGCATTTTGTGAATAAATACCTTTGATTTGTACCAGCATCTGCAGTTATTTTCTTATACTATCAGTCTGAAGAAGGGTCTCGACCCGAAACGTCACCCGTTCCTTCTCTCCAGAGATGCTGCCTGACCCACTGAGTTACTCCTGCATTTTGTGTCTACCCACTAAAAGCTGGAGTAACTCAGCGGGTCAGGCAGAATCCCTGGAGAGAAGGAATGGGTGACGTTTAGGGTCGAGACCCTTCTTCAGACTGAGAGTCAGGAGAAAGGGAAAAGAGAGATATAGACAGTGATTATAGAGAGATATAGAACAAACGAATGAAAGATGCACAAAAAAAGTTATGATGATAATGGAAACAGGCCATTGTTAGCTGTGGACTAGGTGAAAATGGGTTACAAACAATGAGACTGAACAAGATGACTTTGATGCTCGAGAGGGGCTAGCGAAGGATCTCCAGGTCAG